>NW_019943191.1:26257-43589 GCF_002910315.2 Salvelinus sp. IW2-2015 | reverse complement strand
ACAACACACAACCTTCCAAACACAAACTACATGACTGTGTGTTAACACTGAGTGGATTCATTCAAAACAATTAAAAATACCTACATAGGAGTAAGGAAGCTACTGAGTATTGCTTTTTTCAAAAACCTACCCTTTGAAAATGTCACATTGCACATAAAATAACCAATTTCCAAAAAGCTATTTCCGGATGCAGTCAAATACAGGTTACTCAGCTTCAGCTTTTCATACTCGTCCAGTCTGGTCAGCCACAATATCTCATCTCAACATCACCATTATTTGTACTCTTGCAGGCGCTGGAAAGAAAATGCCCGCTGGGCCTAGAAACCCTGGGGAATAGACCCACATGACACATCACCACAGGCATCCACCCATTGCTCCCGGAGGTTTCTTGCTAGGCGTGTTGCAGTTCAACACGTCTCCACCGCAGCTGTGAGAAAACGTCTTCATCCGGATTCACAAACATGGAAATGCTGGCAAAAAAATACAGTGAACTGGGTGGTCATTGAACAGCGTGAACCAGAGCAGCCCGATGCGAACTCAGTTATCCCAAATGACACACATAATTGGCTTCTCTGGTTCGCCCTGGCTCCCTCCTTTTGAAATGGTATATTGTGCAGCTGATCTAGAAAATTGAAGGAATTGTCGCCGTGTTGTTGGACCCACGTTACATGGCCGTGATGACCACGATTCTGATGCTGCAAATACGTGACTTCTCTCTGGCGCAGGAGTTGTAGATGACACGTTGTACCAATGATGTTTGCAACCCTCATTGCGCCATTTTGTCAGTAACCCTGCCTCGTCGACTGAAAAATGGTACTCCTGTAGTCAAGCCGATGCATCCAAGCTCAAACGATGTTTCTACCAGAAGTACAAAAACAAGTACTTATATTGTACAACTTACCTGGAACGAAAGGATTGGTGTCTGCCTGTGACCTAAGAACACATTCGTAGACAACAGTATTGATATGCTGGAAGATGGGCCTAACTCTACACTATCTGTAAAAATTCTGTACAGTATATACAATACCCACATATTGGATCGTTGTCCCTTAACGTTGAATTCCTTGCAAAACGATACACGGTACAGCTGCTTTGCCTTGTTCTTCTGAAACAGATCCGGCAATTGTGAAAATCTGATCTGTCAAATTCCTTGGAACACTACGCTCTTACAACTATTTAGGTTCTAATTTCCTCAAAGAGAGGCATTATTGGCAATCCCCATATGCACCAGTGCAGTCTCATCTGCTCAGGTGAGAATCTCCGCCACCCGCCAATAGATGCCGCCCTCTCAGTTCTGCCAAAAATACATTTGACCATTACTGACCTACTTCATCCATTTACCTGACCTATGGTCATTCCGTTACTGACTATGTTCACATCCATACTTTGGTAAAATCCCTGAGACCAAGTTGAGATTCAGTCTATATGCACTACAACATTACATGTATCACAGTAACAACAAGGCAAATTACCTGTTTTCCTTCTGAAAGTACGGACAATGGATGCAACCGTGTAATGGTTAGGTTGGTTCCAAAGCTGTCCTCAGCTTTCTCATAGTCCTCCCATGTATGACACATGATGAACTAGGGTGGCACGGATTCATCTTGTTGTTTTGTTGTCGTCCTCTTCCTCTCTGTTGTCTTCACTTCGGCATGTTAGGATCCATTTTCCAAGCGCATGACATGCCTCTAGCCCTATTTATTGTCCTGCATTCTGATTGGGAGTGTTAACAATTTTGAGGCTTAGTGTGTACACCTGGAGAAAGTGCTCTTTGGTTTAGTTGTGATTACTTCAGTTAATTATATTTAGAGCATGTGTTGCTGAATGAATATATAGGCAATGAATATTTATTGGCCACTTTTTTGTAAGGTTTTGCAGAAAGAGTTTGATAGAAAAGGAAACAGGAGAATAGTGTTACAGTTATGGAAATATTGTGTTTTGGGAATGACGTAGGTATGGGTTCTTTTGTTCTCTATACAGGAACCATTTTTGTGTTTAGCAATTGAGAAAACTGTAATCGTGTCAAACATAACTTGTTGTGGAGTAGCGGTGCTAATTTTTATGTCTTTGTTATTTCCTCTTTAGTATCTGGTGTGTTTTTCTTTGCTTGTTAATCCACCAGTCAACACAGCTAATCCAGTGATGAGGATTTATAGTCGGGCCAGGCAGTCCCTCGTTGTGTTTCAATCACAGACCGCCGCCTGCTGGCCATAGCCCCTATTGTGTGTGTGTGGTGTGTGTGTGGTGTCTCTGTATGCACCTTTACATACACAATTATACTAAGGCACACACATATGCATGAAGACACAACCCCACACAGATACATACACCAACAGTGGAGCCCCACCCCGTTGCCTCGAACAGCCTCAATTTGGCGGCATTGAACATCTACAAGTTCAAAAGCGTTCCACAGGATGCTGCCCATATGACCCAATGCTTTCCACGTTGTGCCAATTGGCTGGATGTCCTTTGGTGCTGGACCTCTTAGACACACGGAAAACTGATGACATGAAAAACTCAACACCGTTGCGTCTTGCACACCGTATGCGTGGCGCTTACTACCATACCCCAGTAAAAGGCACTTCAATCTCTTAGTCTTGCCATTCACCTCTTGAATGGCACACATACACAATCAAGCTCGTTCGTCTCAACGCTTAAAAATCTTCATTAATCCGTTCTTCCCTTCCTCTACACTGATTGAAGGGATTTAACAGGTGACATCAATAAGGGATCATAGCTTTCACCTGGACTCACCTGGTCTGTCTGTCATGGACTGAGCAGTGTGTTCATATGGTTTGTACATGCAATGTGAAGGCCTCCACATAGAGACACATTCTCTGACACAGGCAGCAGCCCCCCCGCCCCCCCCCCCCCCCACACACACACAACACACACTGGAGCCCACTCCCTGACACAGACGTAGAGCCCCATGGGCCTGGGGGAGCACTAATGCTTGTACAGTGCAGTCAGGGAGAGTGAGGGTGAAGAGCAGAGCAAGGTAAGGCATGCAGCTTCCCAGTTAATCACCCCCACCACACACACAACACACTTACTAAAACACACAAACACACACAGACTCACTCATACACACACCACTTACTAAATGCACAACACACAGATTGACACCCCCCCCCCCCACACACACACAGAGCATATCTCCAGTCAAATAGGCCTATCCTGATGAAGCTGCCGTTTCTAAAAGGAGCCGAGCATGAATTATGCAGTTCAGTTTCACATAAGGCTTTTTCTTCCTCTCCACTGCTTCTCTTACAGCTGTTTGTCTCCCTCATCTTTCTCTATCCTCCCCCTCTTAACCTCTTTCTTCATCTTACTGTCCCTGTAACTTAACCATCGCTGCTCTGCTCACTACTGTTACCCTTCTCTGACTTTACCTCTCTCCTCTTACTCTCTCTCCTCTCCTCTCGCTCTCACTCTCTCGCCTCTTCTCTCTGGTTTCCATTCCCTCACTCCCCTCTCTCTCTCCTCTCTCTCTTTCTTCCATCCACCCATCCCCATCTCCTCTTTCTCTTTCTCTTCTCTCTCTCTCTCTCCCCATATCTCCCTCTACTCCCTCTCTCTTCGTCTTCGCTCCATTTTATCCTCTTCCTCTCTCTTTCTCCCCCTCCTCTCTCTCTCTATTTCCCCTCTCTCTGTTGCCTGGATGCAGTACTGGGTAGAATGAGGTTGAAGGGGGGAAGAAAAACCCCCCTCCAATTGCTCCTTGTCTGCGTTGAATATGTGTAAAGAGAAAAGTAAAAGCTTCACTCATATAATTTAATCTGCTGCATCCATGAATAAATCTCTCCTTCTCATATTATATAACTGCTCTGTCATTCATATTATTAATTCTTCGTTGTTAAAATATAATCTGGTCTGTCACATATAATATAATGTTCTGTCATCATATAATATATATGCTCTTTGTTATATAAATATAATCTGTTCTGTCATCATATATATATAATCTGCTCTGTCAATCATATAACAAATCTGTTTCTGTCATCATATAATATAATCTGCCTGTCCAATTAATATTAATCTGTTCTGTCATCCTAATAATAATCTGCTCTATTATTATAATAATCTTTCTGTCATCATATAATATAATCTGCTCTTTGTCAATAATAAATCTGTTCTGTCTCATCTATGTAATATCTGCTTCGTCATATATAAATATCTGTTCTGTCATCATATAATATAATCTTCCTTTCAATATAATATCATCTTTCTTCATCATATAATATAATCTGCTCTGTGTTGTATCATAATATAATCTGTTCTCCTCATATAGATATCTGCTCTGTCCATCTATAACAATATATTGCTCTGTCGTATCATAACTATAATTTCGCTGTCAGCACTATGATATTAAATCTGCTCGCTTATCATATTATATAATCTGCATTTCATACTATAATATAATGTGTCTCTATGTGAGAGCCTTCACATGTGCATGTACACAACATTATGAACACCTGCTCAGTCCATGACAGACAGACCAGGTGAGTCCAGGTGAAAGCTATGATCCCTTATTGATGTCACCTGTTAAATCCACTTCAATCAGTGTAGAGGAAGGGAAGAACGGATTAAATGAAGATTTTTAAGCGTTGAGACGAACGAGACATGGATTGTGTATGTGTGCCATTCAGAGGGTGAATGGGCAAGACTAAAGATTGAAGTGCCTTTTACTGGGGTATGGTAGTAAGCGCCACGCATACCGGTTTGTGTCAAGAACGGCAACGGTGTTGAGTTTTTCATGCTCATCAGTTTTCCGTGTGTATCAAGAATGGTCCAGCACCCAAAGGACATCCAGCCAACTTGGCACAACTGTGGAAAGCATTGGAGTCAATATGGGCCAGCATCCCTGTGGAACGCTTTTGACACCTTGTAGAGTTCATGCCCTGACAAATTGAGGCTGTTCTGAGGGCAAAGGGGGGGTGGGGCTCCACTGGTGTGTATGTATCTGTGTGGGTTTGTGTCTTCATGCATATGTGTGTGCCTTAGTAGTATATAATGTGTATGTAAAGTGCAGTCACAGAGACACACACACACACACACACACACACCTGTCTCTTATACACATCTAGATGTGTATAAGAGACAGGAACAGATTATATTATATGATGACAGAGCAGATTATATTATATGACGTGAAGCTTTCACTTTTCCTCTTACACACTATTAACAGCAGACAAGAGCAGTGAGTCTCCTTCACCTTCATCTACCCAGTACTCCATCCAGCAACAGAGAGAGGGAAATAGAGAGAGAGAGAGGGGGGGTAGAAAGAGAGAGAGGAAGAGATAAAGATAGGGAGCGAGAGAACGAAAGAGAGAGGGAGTAGAGGGAGATATGGGGAGAGAGAGAGAGAGAAAGAGAAAGAGAAAGAGGAGATGGGGATGGGGATGGGGATGGAAAGAAAGAGAGAGAGAGAGAGAGAGAGAGGGAGTGAGGGATGGAAACCAAGAGAGAAAGAGAGCGAGAGAGTGAGAGAGAGCGAGAGAGAGAGAGAGAGTAAGAGAGAGAGAGGTAAAGTCAAGTGTAGAAGGTACAGTAGTGAGCAGAGCAGCGATGGTTAAGTTACAGGACAGTAAGATGAAGAAGAGGTTAAGAGTGGGGAGGATAGAGAGAAAGATGAGGGAGAAAACAGCTGGCTAAGAGAAACGCAGTGGAGAGGAAGAAAAAAGCCTCATGTGAAGACTGAACTGCATAATTCATGCTCTGCTCCTTTTAGAAACGGCAGCTTCATCAGGATAGGCCTATTTGACTGGAGATATGCTCTGTGTGTGTGTGTGGGGGGAGGGGGGGGGTGTTCAATCTGTTGTTGTTTGTGCATTTTAGTAAGTGTGTGTGTGTGTATGAGTGAGTCTATTGTGTGGTTAGTGTGTTTTAGTAAGTGTGATTTGTCGTGTGTGTATGGTCGTGGGGTGATTAACTGGGGAAGTGCATGCCTTCACCTTGCTCTGTTCTTCACCCTCCCACCTCCCTGACTGCACTGAACACATGACCATATTCAGTGGCTTCCCCCAGCCCATGGATAGGGTATCATACCGTCATGTGTCAGGCGGAGGTGGGCTCCAGTGTGTGTCGTGTTGTGTGACATTGGGGGGGGGGGGGGTTGTCTTGGGCGGGGCTTGCTGCCTGTGGCAGAGAATGTGTCTCTATGTGAGAGGCCTTCACATGTGCAGGTACAACAACAAGTATGAACACCTCTCAGTCCCATGACAGACAGACCATGGTGAGTCCAGGTGAAAGCTATGATCCCTTATTGTTGTCACCTGTTAAATCCACTTCAATCAGTGTACGGAGAGGGAAGAAACGGATTAAATGAAGATTTTAAGCGTTGAGACGAACGAGACCGATGAGATTGTTATGTGCCATTCAGAGGGGAATGGTCAAGACAGATTAAGTGCCTTTTACTGGTTGGTATGGTAGGTAAGCGCCACGCATACCGGTTTGTGTCAAGTAACGGCAACGGTGTTGAGTTTTTCATGCTCATCAGTTTTCCGTTGTTATCAAGAATGGCTCCAGCACCCAAAGGACATCCAGCCAACTTGCACAACTGTGGAAAGCATTGGAGTCAATATGGGCCAGCATCCCTGCTGAACCTTTTGACACCTTGTAGAGTTCATGCCCTGACAAATTGAGGCTGTTCTGAGGCCAAAGGGGGGGTGGGGCTCCACTGGTGTGTATGATCTGTGTGGGTTTGTGTCTTCATGCATATGTGTGTGCCTTAGTAGTATATATAGGCTTGTATGTAAAGTGCAGTCACAGAGACACAACACACACACACCACACACACCACTATAGGGGCTATGGCTCAGCAGGCGGCGTGCTGTGATCAAAACAACGAGGATGCCTGCCGACTATAAATCCTCATCACTGGATTAGACTGTGTTGACTGGTGATTAACAAGCAAGAGAACAAACACACCCAGAGATACTAAAAGGAAAATAACAAAGACATAAAATAGCACCGTCACTCCACCAACAAGTTGTTTGACACGATTACAGTTTTTCTCAATTGCTTAAACACCAAAACTGGTTCCTGGAATAGAACAAAAACCCATACCCTTACGTCATTCCCAAAAACACATATTTCGCCAAACTGTCAACACTATTCTCCTGTTTCCACGTTTCAATATTCAAAACTCTTTCTGCAAAACCTTACAAAAAAGTGGCCAAATAAATAATTCATTGCACTATATATTCATTCAGCAAACACATGCTCTAAATATAATTAACTGAAGTAATCACAACCTAAACTCAAAGAGCACACCTTTCTCCAGGTGTACACACTAAGCCTCAAAATTGTTAACACMCCAATCAGAATTGCAGGATCAATAAATAGGGCCTAGAGGCATGTCCATGCGCTTTGGAACAATGGATCCTAACAATGCCGAAGTTGCAAGACAACAGAGAGGAAGAGGACGACAACAACAACAACAGATGAAATCCGTGCCACCCTAGTTCATCATGTGCTCATACATGGGAGGACTATGAGAGAAGCTGGACAGCTAGTGGAACCCAACCTAACCCATTACACGGTTGCATCCATTGTCCGTACTTTCAGAAGGGAAAACAGGTAATTTGCCTTGTTGTTACTGTGATACATGTAATGTTGTAGTGCATATAGACTGAATCTCAACTTTGTTCTCAGGGTAGTTTTTACCACAGTAATGGATGAACATAGGTCAGTAATGGATGACCATAGGTCAGTAATGGATGACCATAGGTCAGTAATGGTCAAATGTAATTTTTGCAGAACTGAGAGGCGGCCATCTATTGGAGGTAGGCGGAGACTTCTCACAGCTGAGCAGGAGACTGCCCTGGTGAATATGGTGATTGCCAATAATGCCATCCTTTGAGGGAAATTCAAACCTAAATAGTTGAGGACCAGGTAGTGTTCCAAGGAATTGACAGCATCAGCATTTCCACCATTGACCGGATCGTTCAGAAGAACCACAAGGACAAAGCAGCTGTACCGTGTATCTTTTGAAAGGAATTCAAACAGTTAAGGAGCAACGATTCCAATATGTGCAGGTAATTGCTATACTGTACAGAATTTTTACAGTATGTAGAGTATGGCCCATCTCTCCAGCATATCAATACAGTGCTGTATAGTAATGTGTTACAGCAACAGCAGTACACAATCTTTCATTCCAGTAAGTTGTACAATACAGTACTGTATTTTTACTTCTGTAGAGAATCTTTGAGCTGGATGCCATGGCTGACCTACAGGAGTACATCTTCATCGACGAGGCAGGGTTCAACCTGACAAAAAGGCGCAAAAGAGGGTGCAACATCATTGGTCACCGTGTCATCATACAAGCTCCTGGCCAGAGAGGAGTCACCGTATTTGCAGCCATCAGCAATCGTGGCGTCCTCCACCGCCATGTCAAAGTGGGTCCATACAACACGGCACAACTCCTTCAATTTCTAGATCAGCTGCACAATAACATTCTTCAACAGGAAGGGGAGCCAGGGCAACCAGAGCAAGCCCAATATGTTGTCATTTGGGATAACGTGAGTTCGCATCGGGCTGCTCTGGTTCACGCCTGGTTCAATGACCACCCCAGGTTCACTGTTATTTTTTTGCCAGCATATTCCCCATTTGTGAATCCGATTGAAGACGTTTTCTCAGCATGGCGGTGGAGAGTGTATGACAGCAATCCCTACGCACAGCAAAACCTCCTGGAGGCAATGGTGGATGCCTGTGGTGATGTGTCTGTGGAGTCTATCCAGGGTTTTCTAAGGCACACAAGGGCATTTTTCCCACGCTGCCTGGCAAGAGTAAACATAATGTGTGACGTTGATGAGATATTGTGGCCTGACCCAGACCTGAGACGAGATGATGAGAAAGCTGAAGCTGAGTAACCTGTACATTTGCTGCATTCGGAAATAAAGCTTTTGGAAATTGGGTATTTTACTGTGCATGGACATTTCAAAGGTCAGGTTTTTGACCAAAACAGCATATACAGTAGCATTCCCTTATCCACTAATGTAAGAGGTATTTATTACAGTACTGTTTTGAATGAATCCCTCCAGTGTGTAACAAACAGTCATGTAGTCTGTGTTTTTGACAGGTTGTGTGTGTTGTCTGAGGGCAAAGTTTGAATTGGGACCCAGAAGTTAGATGTTTGTACCGTTGGGTGTGAGTTTTTTTAATTGTGTGTGAAGATTTGAGAAAATGGTGGGTTGTTCCAGGAATTGTGTCTAAGCAATTGAGAAAAAGTGTAACCAACCATTTTGTTTTCTCTCTGCCAATATTTAATGAGGGTGCCTTTCACATCGTAAATTGACTTTTGATACTTTTTTTAATATCAGCGACATTCCGAGATATGAAGGAGGAGAAGATATCCCCCATTCCCCAACTTCTTACTGTATCAACTCCCACAGTAGTTTTGCACCACTCCCCCATCTCCCAATCTCATACAGACATCTACTGTACCCGTTTCTCCCACCTACGCACAACACCACTCGTTATCCACATTCTCCAATATAGATAAACGTACAACATGGAGATCCAGAATCCAGATTCAGGAGGGGCCTTACAGGTCGATATTCAACCCCAGGAGGAGCCCTCATCTCCGGGTACGGGCCCCCCAGTGTCTGGATCAGCTTATCACTGCCACACTCATTACATTTAAATATCTCCTTTTCACTATTTCTCATTTACTACCCTCTCAATGTCATTTAAGTCTCGTTCTCTCAGGAACAACAATGGCTGATGTTCAGACTGGGGACCATAGACGTATGTCTTGTCAGCATTATCAATTCTGAGTTAGGCTATTGAGCAACAATGGCTGTCTGTTGTTGCTGTTTGATACCCTGATTCAGAGCTGAATGAAGCAGTATGGGGGTGTATGTACTATGTATTGCCAAGGTCCTTGGTCTTGTTAAAATATGAAAACATAGTGACATTTAACCATTGTAGTTGTATGTCACCCAAGAAGACATATTAGGTCATATTCATTAGTACAGATGTATCTTAATTTAATCACTCCGCACCGCAGACAATTCTAATGAGTCATGATTTACATAAATTCACTGAAAACCTTGTTCTCTTTCTTTTTCTCTCGCACTCAAACGGTAAAACACCAGACAGTAAGAGTCCTACTACTGCGACATTCACAAATGTATCTGAAATAAAGCCCTACACATCAACAACTATGGTTTAATGTAGCTTAATTAATAACACAAGATAGATATTGGTCTCCACTACGACATACAAGTGTTTCAGAAATGCAGCCATCGGCTGCACCTAAAATATAGCCCACTGTAACCTATCAAAACAAATTTCCGGTTGAAATTATCACCTTTTCTTTTTAATAATCAGATCCTCCTGCTGCAGGACTATTTTACTACTGCGACGAAACTAGCCAAATTTGACATTTGTATGAATTTGAGGGTTGATAGGCTATGTACTGGGGATATAGTTACTACAGCAGCCTACCTAACCTCAACCATGCACTTCTTACGCTCCTCTTGAGGTCATATAAATACATAACCGAATCACTAAATACATAACCCATATAAAAATCAACCAAACTAGACCTGCTAAACCAGCAGCTTTCTTGATACTGGCTAATTACAAAACCCCTCAACATTCAGGGCATGTTTCTACACTCGTTCTCTCTTCTTCTCTGCTTCTTCTGCTTCTTTTTCTCCTCCTCCTCCCACCCACAGAAGCGGGCCAAAGCATGGCATGTTAAATATGGCGGTAAAATATTCCTCCTACGTCGATAATTAGCCTGAGAAACGGCGGCGGCCGAGGAGCAGCGTTCGCCAGGCAGGGTGAGAGAGAGAGAGGAGCAGGCTGCCTCTGCACAGCACTCCCCCGGTAACATGTGGCTAGCCAAAGCAGCAACAGCAGCAGCCGCAATAACAGCAAATTATTTTAATTAACTGGAGAGGTTTCCCACCGGGTAATGAGCCTAGTTAAAACAAGCCGACATCTAGCCATATCATCATGTGTGTTCAGCGGGAGGGAGGGTTCGCATGCTCCTAAAACAAAATGTATAGACAAATAAATAAAATGGTGGAAAAATAAGTAGAAGAAATGTATGAATAAACAAGCATGTTTATTAAAATGCTATGCAGTGGTAGGCTCACTCAGAGGCAGAGGGTGCAACCATCAGGAGGATGTCCTGACCATGTGACCAGCCCCGAAAGAACTAGTCTATGCTACAGTTCTCTGTGTTCAAATACCCATACTAACATACTGTATACTACATACTTAATGAGAATATACTACATACTAAATAATGTTAGTTTATTTTAGTATACTGTAAACGAACGGTATCCTTTCAGTTGAGCGTACTAGCGCTACGCCTGTCTACCGGAGGTTTATGCTGTTGCTATGCAACCTCTTGCTAGATTGTTAGCATAACATAAGTCATTATAACATAAGTCATTACTTTATTACATTGCTCAACATTTTCTTAACATTTGTCTTACTTAGTTAAAGCAATGAATTTGAATCTGCTCTCGATATACTTTGGCTGCATATTTTCCTCCATTTTCTTCAAATCTGAAAGTGTTGTGAAGCCACGCCCATTTTCTGAAGAATTGCATTATAGGCCCTAAAAGCCTGGAAATAGTGCACACTGCTTGTATACTTCGTATTTTGCCGAATGTAGTATGACATCCGGGAACGTTTGGCATACTAACTATATCCATACTATGACCAAGAAGCATACTGTATACTCAATTTACGTCACACATAGTACAGTTAGTGTGGTTAGAATGACTATTCGAACACAGCTTATGACTAGGAAACAGAGAGTTAGACAGGAATAAATGTGCTGGCCCGAAGAATAAGGAATGCCTGATGTCCAAATACCAAGGCCAGAGAGAAGGAGAGTGAGAGAGAGAGACAAAGAAAAAGAGAGTTAGAGTGAGAGAAATGTTGGCTCTAACAATAGCCTGAGCCGCCAAATCACAGTCTGATGACACATTCAATTTTTCCATTTTAGTCATTTAGCAGACACTATTATACAAAGCATTCATCTTGAGATAGCTGGGTGAGACAACCACACATCACAGTCATAGCAAGTACATTTTCCCTCAATAAAGTAGTTAACAAAGTCAGTGCTACTAGAAACATGTACAGTAGCAGTCAAAAGTTTGGACACAATTTTCTACATTGTAAAATAAAAGTGAAGACATCAAAACTATGAAATACCACATATGGAATCATGTAGCAACCAACAAAAACTGTTAAACAAATCAAATTGTATTTTATATTTGAGATTCTTCAAAGTAGCCACTCTTTGCCTTGATGACATATTTTCTAACCTGACTCGGTACCAGTGCACCCAGTATATAGCCTCGTTATTGTTATTGTGTTACTTATTTTAGTCTACTTGGCAAATTTTTTCTTAACTCTCATTGAACTGCACTGCTGGTTAATTCTTATGGCTGCAAGCCCGACACCGGTACACCTATGACAACATCCAGCTCAAGTGCAGGGCGCGAAATTCAAAATCTATTTTTTTTTAATATTTAACTTTCACACATTAACAAGTCCAATACAGCATTTGAAAGATAAACATCTTGTGAATCCAGCCAACATGTCCGATTTTTAAAATGTTTTACAGAGAAAACACCACATATATTTATGTTAGTTCACCACCAAATAAAAAAGAGGACAGACATTTTTCACAGCACAAGTAGGATGCAGGTAGCATGCACAAGCCAACCTAACTAACCTAGAACCAACCTAAATAACCTAGAAAAAACTCCCTCAGATGACAGTCCTATAACATGTTACCCAATAAATCTATGTTTTTGTTCAAAAAATGTGCATATTTTACTATAAATCAGTTTTACATTACTGCTACCATCATAGCTACAGTCAGAAATCGCACGGGAGTAGCCAGAAAAAATACAGACACCGACGTCAACTACCTAATTACTCATCATAAAACATTTCAGAAAAATATATGGTGGATAGCTAATTGAAAGACAAAGATCTTGTGAATACAGCCAATATTTCCGATTTTTGAAGTGTTTTACAGCGGAAAACACAATATATCGTTATATTAGCTTACTACAATAGCTAACACACAGCAGCATTGATTCTAGTCAAACGGTAGCGATAGCACAGTTCGACAGATATATGAAATTAGTATCCCAAATGGGTCCTTATCTTTGTTGATCTTCCATCAGAATGTTCTCCAAGGGGTCCTTTGTTCAGAACCATCTTTATTTGGATCCAGAACGAACTATTTCCCTCTTGAATTAGCAAGCACACTGGCCGTGGCGGCGCTAACCTCTCCTTCTTGAACAACATTCTTTCCGACGCATCACGTCTAAAGTCCAGAAATAAATTTCAATAATATAATTAACTATATTGAAAAAACATACTTTAGGATGATATTGTGACATGTATCAAAATAAATCGAAGCCGGAGATCATATTCACCTATAACGAGGGTTTTCCAGGAGGCGATTCAGTTTCAACTTCGCGCCCACGAAAAAAAAAAAATGGCGCACCTCTCACTCCAAGAGGTTGTATTCAATCCCAGGACGAGATAATCAAGTCATTTCTGCTCTCACTTCCGCATGACACCCAGGGGAAGGTGTATGACGTGTTTCTACAGTCCTAAGTGACATGCCCTTTTATAGACAAGCTCTTGAAGAGAGACATCGCTTTTGGAAATCTCACTTCCGGATAGGAAATGGGCTGTAAAAAGAGTTCTGTTCCACTTAGAGAAATAATTCAAACGGTTTTAGAAACTAGAGAGTGTTTTCTATCCAATAGTAATAATAATATGCATATTGTACGAGCAAAAATTGAGTAAGAGGCCGTTTGAAAATGGGCATCTCTTTCCAGTTATTCAATACGCCCCCTGCAGCCATAACAGGTTAAGGGCTTGTAAGTATTTCACAGTAAAATCTACACTTGTTGTATTTGGCGCAAGTGACAAATAAAGTTAGATTTGATCTTTGCACACTCTTGGCATTCGCTCAATCAGCTTCATGAGGTAGTCACCTGGAATGCATTGCAATTAAGAGGTGTGCCTTGTAAAAAGTTAATTTGTAGAATTTCTTTCCTTCTTAATGCGTTTCAGCCAATCAGTTGTGTTGTGACAAGGTAGTGGTGGTATACAGAAGATAGCCCTATTTGGTAAAAGACCAAGTCCATATTATGGCAAGAACAGCTCAAATAAGCAAAGAGAAAGGACAATCCATCATTACTTAAAGACATGAAGGTCAGTCAATCTGGAAAATTTCCAAAACATTGAAAGTTGCTTCAAGTGCAGTCGCAAAAACCATCAAGCTCTATGATGAAACTGGCTCTCATGAGGACCGCCACAGGAAAGGAAGACCCAGAATTACCTCTGCTGCAGAGGATAAATTCATTAGAGTAAACTGCACCTCAGATTGCAGCCCAAATAAATGCTTCACCGAGTTCAAGTAACAAACATATCTCAACATCACTGTTCAGAGGGGACTGTGTGAATCAGGCTTTCATGGTCAAATTGCTGCAAGGAAAACACTAATATCAAGGCAAAAGGCGAGACCCAAATGCAGACACAGGAGGCCGATGGTTGCAGTCTTACAATGTTTATTAATCCAAAGAGAATGGTCGTGGACAGGCAAATAGGTCAAAACCAGATCAGAGTCCAGGAGATACAGAGTGGCAGACAGGCTCATGGTCAAGGCAGGCCGAATGGTCAGGCAGTCGGGTACAAAGTCCAGAAATAGGCAAGGGTCAAAACCTGGAGGACAAGAAAAAGGAGAATGCAAAAAGCTGGAGAACGGGAAAACCGCTGGTTGGCTTGGAAACAAACAAGACAAACTGGCGCAGAGAGACAGGAAACACAGGGATAAATACACTGGGGAAATCAGCGACACCTGGAAGGGGTGGAGACAATCACAAGGACAGGTGAAACAGATCAGGGCGTGACAACTAAAGGACACCAATAATAAGAAGAGACTTGCTTGGGCCAAGAAACACGAGCAATGGACATTAGACCGGTGGAAATATGTCCTTTGGTCTAATGAGTCCAAACTTCAGATTTTTGGTTCCAACCACCATGTCTTTGTGAGACGCAGAGTAGGTGAACGGATGATCTCCGCATGTGTGGTTCCCACCGTGAAGCATGGAGGAGGAGGTGTGATGGTGCTTTACTGGTGACACTGTCTGTGATTTATTTAGAATTCAAGGCACACTTAACCAGCATGGCTACCACAGCATTCTGCAGCAATACGCCATCCCATCTGGTTTGCGCTTAATGGGACTATTATTTGTTTTTCAACAGGACAATGACACAACACACCTCCAGGCTGTGTAAGGGCTATTTTACCAAAAAGGAGATTAATGGAGTGCTGCATCAGATAACCTGGCCTCCACAATCACTCGACCTAAACCCAAATGAGATGGTTTGGGATGAGTTGGACACCAGAGTGAAGGAAAAGCAGCCAACAAGTGCTCAGCATATGTGGGAACTCCTTCAAAAGCATTCCAGGTGAAACTGGTTGAGAGAATGCCAAGAGTGTGCAAAGCTGTCATGAAGGCAAAGGGTGGCTACTTTGAAGAATCTAAATAAAATATTTTGATTTGTTTAACACTTTTTTGGTTACTACATGATTCCATATGTGTTATTTCATAGTTTTGATGTATTCACTATTTTTCTACGATGTAGAAAATAGTACAAATAAAGAAAAACCCTTGAATGAGTAGGTGTGTCCAAACTTTTGACTGGTACTGTATATATTTTTATGGTTGGGGGGGATTCATTTAAGATACTCTTTGAAGAGGTAGGCACATCTCTCCCACTATTAATTTCAGTGTCATGACTAAAAAAGTGTCATCTCCAGTCTGATGGTGAAAGAGAGACACTTTCTCTTATCTTGTTCCCTTTCTTCTCTGCCTCTAGTTCAGTGAAAACAGCGTGTCCCAGTGTCTCTCTCCTCTGTAAGAAGAGAAGAAGAAGCCTGTAACAGCGTGTCCCAGTGTCTCTCTCCTCTGTAAGAAGAGAAGAAGAAGAAGCCTGTGTAACAACGTTTGTCCCTAGTGTGTCTCTCCTCTTAAGAAGAAAGTACAAAAGCCTGTACAACGTGTACCCAGTGTCTCTATCCTCTGTATAAGAACGGAAGAAGAAGCCTGTAACGACGTTTCCCGTGTCTCTCTCTCTGTAAGAAGAGAAGAAGAAGCCTGTAACAACGTGTCCCGGTGTCTCTCTCCTCTGTAAGAAGAGAAGAAGAAGCCTGTAACAACGTGTCCCCGGTGTCTCTCTCCTCTGTAAGAAGAGGAGAAGAAGCCTGTAACAACGTGTCCCGGTATCACTTTCCTCTGTCTCTGCACAGTGGAAAGAGGAGCTGGCCCACATAGCTAGTCATTACTCTTCAGTTGTGTGGTACTGACATTTGCCCCAGTCCGGGACACATTCATCTAGATACCTTCCAGCCACCTGCATCTTGCCTGTAGAACTGCTGGCTATGTAGATCTCATCTTAATTATAGGCAAATATCTGAGACGCACGCAGATGACACGATCAGATCTAATGGGTAGCAACCGTCTGTATCTACTCAGAGTGACAAACACATAGTCTAACTAAGAGTCATGGTCCACTCAGCTTAATTAAGTATTTTTTGTTACTTGAAGATAGCAAGAGCATGCATGATCCAGGAGGGCATAATCACTTGGTCTTAGATGTCAGTTACTGACACTCAAGCAGAGAATCAGCCCTGCACACACTATCCTGGTTCCACAAGCCCAAATCAGTGATCCAACTCTGGCTGTACAATACTGCAGCTCCCATCACCAACGCTATATTCTCAGTACCCGGAACCAGTCTGTCACTCACATCTCATAAGAGACTACCAATGCTATTACCAGAGAACCTAGAAACCTGCCACCCGAGCTTACCAGAAATGTCTCTTAATTACTGGAACTTCTTACCGTACCTTTGAATTAGTCAAGCTGGTTGAACCTGGTTGAAGATTCATTAGTGTTCAGTTCTCCCATCTCACTATTTCCTTTAATATGCAGCACCTCATCTACACATCACATGCTCTATATCACACTACCTACCTCATATCTCCACAAGGATAGGCCAGCAGTCAAGGTCATTTAAAAAAAAAATTATTTCACCTTTATTTAACCAGGTAGGCTAGTTGAGAACAAGTTCTCATTTGCAACTGCGACCTGGCCAAGATAAAGCATAGCAGTGTGAACAGACAACACAGAGTTACACATGGAGTAAACAATAAACAAGTCAATAACATGGTAGAAAAAAAAGAGAATCTATATACAATGTGTGCAAAAGGCATGAGGTAGGCAATAAATCGAATAATTACAATTTAGCAGATTAACACTGGAGT
>NW_019943191.1:15821-24200 GCF_002910315.2 Salvelinus sp. IW2-2015 | reverse complement strand
CTCCGTCTGAGCAGACCCCCTCCGTCTGAGCAGACCACCCCCGGGCTACTAACTTTAAACGCCGCGTGCTAGCTTAGTGGAGGCCTCCCTGCTCCATCTACGGCTGCCCCCTGGACACTATGATCACTTGGCTACATAGCTGATGCCTGCTTGACTGTCCATTAATTCACGGTACTCCATTCTGTTTATTGTTGTTTTATCTGTCGGCTCTGTGCTTTAACTCAGGATCTGTGTGTAGTTAATCCGACCCTCTCTGCCTAGTCGTCGCCATTTTTACCTGTTGTTGCTTGTTAGTGGACTAGCTGCTGTTATCTTACCTGTTGTTTTAGCTAGCTCTCCCAATCAAGACCTGCAATCACTTTATGCCTTATTGTATGTCTCTCTCAAATATCAATATGCCTTGCATACTGTTGTTCAGGCTAGTTATCATTATCATTGTTTTGGTTTGCAATGGACCCCGTAGTTCCACTCTCCGTACCTCTGATACCTCCTTTGTCCCACCCCCCACACATGCGGTGACCTCACCCATTGAGACCAGCATGTCCAGAGATACAACTTCTCTTATCATCACCCAGTGCCTGGCTTGCCTCCGCTGTACCCGTGCCCCACCATACCCCTGTCTGCACATTATGCCCAGAATCTATTCTACCACGCCCATAAATCTGCTCCTTTTATTTTTTGTCCCCAACGCTCTAGGCGACCAGTTTTGATAGCCTTTAGCCGCACCCTCATCCTACTACTCCTCTGTTCCTCGGGTGATGTGGAGGTAAACCCAGGCCCTGCATGTCCCCAGTCACCCTCATTTGTTGACTTCTGTGATCGAAAAAAGCCTTGCCTCATGCATGTCAACTCAGAAGCCTCCTCCCTAAGTTTGCCTTACTCACCGCTTTAGCACACTCTGCCAACCCTGATGTCCTTGCCGTGTCGAATCCTGGCTTAGAGGGGCCACCAAAAATTCTGGGATTCCATACCAACTATAACACTTTCCGTCAAGATAGAACTGCCAAAGGGGAGGGAGTTGCAATCTACTGCAGAGATAGCCTGCAAAGTTCTGTCATACTTTCCAGGTCTATGCCCAAACATTCGAACTTCTAATTTTAAAAATTAATCTCTCCAGAAATAAGTCTCTCACTGTTGCCGCCTGCTACCGACCCCCCTCAGCTCCCAGCTGTGCCCTGGACACCATCTGTGAATTGATCGCTCCCCATCTAGCTTCAGAGTTTGTTCTGTTAGGTGACCTAAACTGGATATGCTTAACACCCCGGCAGTCCTACAATCCAAGCTTGATGCCCTCAATCTCACACAAATCATCAAGGAACCCACCAGGTACAACCCTAAATCCGTAACATGGGCACCCTAATAGACATTATCCTGACCAACCTGCCCTCCAAATAACACCTCTGCTGTCTTCAATCAAGATCTCACGATCACTGCCTCATTGCCTGTATCCGCCACGGGTCCGCGGTCAAAGACCACCACTCATCACTGTCAAACGCGTCCCTAAAACCTTCTGCGGCAGGCCGTTCTAATCGACCTGGCCCGGGTACCCTGGAGGATATTGACCTCATCCCGTCAGTTGAGGATGCCTGGTCATTCTTTAAAAGTTACTTCCTCACCATATTAACAAGCATGCTCCGTTCAAAAAATGCAGAACCAAGAACAGATATAGCCCTTGGTTCACTCCAGACCTGACTGCCCTCGACCAGCACAAAAACATCCTTGGCGAACTGCAATAGCATCGAAGAGCCCCCCGCGATATGCAACTGTTCAGGGAAGTCAGGAACCAATACACGCAGTCAGTCAGGAAAGAAAGGCCAGCTTTTTCAAGCAGAAATTTGCATCTGTAGCTCTAACTCAAAAAGTTCTGGATACTGTAAAGTCCATGGAAAACAAGAGCACCTCCTCCCAGCTGCCCACTGCACTGAGGCTAGGTAACACGGTCACCACTGATAAGTCCGTGATAATTGAAACTTCAACAAACATTTCTCAATGGCTGGCCATGCCTTCTTCCTGGCGACTCCAACCTTGGCCAACAGCCCCGCCCCCCCGCTGCTACTCGCCCAGCCTCCCCAGCTTCCCTTTACCCATATCCAGATAGCAGATGTCTGAAAGCTGGAAAACCTGGACCCATACAAATCAGCTGGGCTTGACAATCTGGACCCCCTATTTCTGAAACTGTCCGCCTCCATTGTCCACCCCCTATTACCAGCCTGTTCAACCTCTCCTTCGTATCATCTGAGATCCCCAAGGATTGAAAGCTGCCGCGGCAACCCCCTCTTCAAAGGGGGAGACACCCTGGACCCAAACTGTTACAGACCTACAGTGGGAGAACAAGTATTGATTACACTGCCGATTTGCAGATTTTCCTACTTACAAAGCATGTAGAGGTCTGTAATTTTTATCATAGGTACACTTCAACTGTGAGAGACGGAATCTAACAAAAATCCAGAAAATCACATTGTATGATTTTTAAGTAATTCATTTGCATTTTATTGCATGACATAAGTATTTGATCACCTACCAACCAGTAAGAATTCCGGCTCTCACAGACCTGTTAGTTTTTCTTTAAGAAGCCCTCCTGTTTCTCCACTCATTACCTGTATTAACTGCACCTGTTTGAACTCGTTACCTGTATAAAAGACAACCTGTCCACACACTCAATCAAACAGACTCCAACTCTCCACAATGGCCAAGACCGAGAGAGCTGTGTAAGGACATCAGGGATAAAATTGTAGACCTGTACAAGGCTGGGATGGGCTACAGGACAATAGCCAAGCAGCTTGGTGAGAAGGCAACAACTGTTGGCGCAATTATTGAAAATAGAAGAAAATAGAAAAGTTCAAGATGATGGTCAATCACCCTCGGTCTGGGGCTCCATGCAAGATCTCACCTCGTGGGGCATCAATATCATGAGAGCAGGGTGAGGGATCAGCCCAGAACTACACGGCAGGACCTGGTCAATGACCTGAAGAAGAGCTGGGACCACAGTCTCAAAGAAAACCATTATAACACACTACGCGTCATGGATTAAAATCCTGGCAGCGCACACAAGGTCCCCCTGCTCAAGCAGGCGCATGTCCAGGCCCGTCTGAAGTATGCAATGACCATCTGGATGATCCAGAGGAGGAATGGGAAAGGTCATGTGGTCTTGATGATTCACAATAGAGCTTTTGGTCTAAACCCACTCGCCCATCTCTCTGCCGGTTGAGGGCACAGCGGATGGGGTATTCGTCTGCAGACCAGACGTGGTCGTGTCGACAGAGAATCCAAGCCGGATGGCGATGGCGAAAGAGAGGTTGTGAATTGTAGAATTGTGTTTGCTAACTGGTGCTAGCTTCGTGGCAGTGGCGCTAGCTGCGCTAGCTGCGCTAGCTGCAAGCTAGCTGTGAGGATCAGAAGTAGTGGCTCAGGGATTACGGCAGGAATCCGGCGTTGTTGTCATGAGACAGTCCGATGCTGGTAAATTGGTGAGTAATATCCAGGCTAATAACAGGGCTGGTGTCTGTGCAGAAGGTAAAAGCTGCTAGCAGCGGCAAAAAATGGCTAAATTAGCTTGTAGCTGATTAGCTGGTTAGCTACTGGGGGTTCTTGAAAGTGTTCCAAAGTTAAAAAATAATAGCGATTCCTTATCACATTGGGTGAGGTAGGTTACCGGAAGGTATAATCGAATTAAAAATCGAAAAGAGATAGAAAAAAAAATGTTGAAATATATACAAGAAATACGAAAAAATACGAACGTACACGAGAGGACTAAAGAAACACGTCTACACTGCTACGCCATCTTGGATCTTTTTTTGAAGCCATGGAGGTGATGTGAATCGGCTCGTAGGATTGATCTGATCTGTACCGGTCCGTACATGTCCTAATGATCAAACCCTCCTGGGTGGAACAGAGAGTGAACTCTTAATGAGGGGAGGGGAATATCGTACTGAATACTGTACTGAATACATACACAGTAAACGTTTAAAGGAACAATCTGTGATAGATACATCCTTTTACAGAACTTTTAAATTATTAATATAATAAGATAACAACTTAGACATGCGTCATCTGCTTTGTTGTCATTTGAACTGCAGATTTCCTCTTTAATGGCTGGATTCCCAGAAAGCAGATTAAACCCACTCCTGTAACTACAGTTTTTCTCGATTGCTTAGACACAAAAATTGGTTCCTGTAGAACAAAAACACATACCCTTAATTCATTCCCAAAAACACACATTTCCCATAACCGTCAACACTATTCTCCTGTTTCTACATGTTTCAATATTCAAAACTCTTTCTGCAAAACCTTACAAAAAAGTGGCCAAATAAATCATTAATTGCACTATATATTCATTCAGCAAACACATTAGAGATCCTTTTAATTCTCTATTTGGTTAGGTCGGGGTGTGACTAGGGTGTGCAATCTATGTTTTCTATTTCTTTGTTGGCCGGTTATGGTTCCTAATCAGAGGCAGCTGTCTATCGTTGTCTCTGATTGGGGATCATACTTAGGCAGCTTTTTTCCACCTGTAGTTTGTGGGATCTTGTTTTGGTACTGTGCTGTTTAGCCCTATTAAACGTTACGTTTCGTTTGTATTTTTTTTTTTCGGTGTTCATTGAATAAAATAAGATGTACACCTACCACCCTGCACCTTGGTCCACTCATTCCAACAACGAGCGTAACAGAAAATCCCACCACAAACGGACCAAGCAGCGTGGCCAGGAGGAGCAGACATCCTGGACATGGGAGGATATCTTGGACGGTAAGGGATCCTGGACATGGGAGGATATCCTGGCCGGAAAGGATCGCCTTCCATGGGAGACGGAGCAGACGGAGCCTCTCGGAGCCTCTCGGAAGCCCGAGAGGCACACGGGGTGGTTGGCGGAGCCAGGGTTTGAACCAGAGCCAACTCCCCGTACTCACCGTGGGGAGCGTGTGACCGGTCAGGCACCATGTTTTGTGGTGATACACACTGTGTCTCCAGTGCGCATCCACAGCCCGGCGCGTGCTGTGCCAACTCCCCGCACTTGCCGTGCGAAAGTGGGCATCTGTCCAGGACGGGTGGTGCCGGCTCAGCGTGCCTGGTCTCCAGTGCGCCTCCTCGGCCCAGTATATCCTGCGCCGGCCATACGTACTGTGTCTCCAGTGCGCCTTCACAGCCCAGTGCGTCCTGTGCCAGCTCCCCACACTTGCCATGCGAAGGTGGTCCTTTGTCCAGAACGCGTTGTGCCAGCTCTACGCTCCAGACCTCCAGAGCGCCTCCAAGGTCCAGTATATCCTGTGCCAGCTCCATGCACCCGGCCTCCAGTGCGTGTCTCCAGCCTGGTACGTCCTGTGCCTGCTCCACGCACGAAGCCTCCAGTGATGATCCATGGCACGAAGCCTCCAGTGATGATCCATGGCCCGAAGCCTCCAGTGATGATCCATGGCCCGAAGCCTCCAGTGATGATCCATGGCACGGAGCCTCCAGTGATGATCCATGGCCCCGAAGCCTCCAGTGATTATCCACGGCCCGAAGCCTCCAGTGATGATCCACGTCCCGGAGCCTCCAGTGATGATCCATGGCCCGGAGCCTCCAGTGATGATCCATGGCCCGGCGCCTCCAGAGACGATCCAAGGTCCGGAGTCTCCAGCGACGGTCTGCATTCCAGAGTCTCTAGCGACGGTCTGCAGTCCAGAGCCTCCAGCGACAGTTCCCAGTCCAGAGCCTCCAGCGCCGGTTCCCAGTCCGGAGCCTTCTGCGACGATCTACGGTCCGGAGTCCCCGGCGACGATCTATGGTCCGGAGTCCCCGGCGATGATCTACGGTCCGGAATCCCCGACGACGATCTACGGTCCGGAGTCCCCGGCGATGATCCACGTTTCGATTCCTCCGGCGATGATTCACTGTCCGGAGCGTCCGGCGACGATCCCCGCACCAGAGGCGCCATAAAAGTTGGCGGAGCTGGGTCTGCGTCCCGCACCGGAGACACCACCGAGGGTAGATATCCACCCGGACCCTCCCCTATAGGTTCAGGTTTGCGGCTGGAGTCCGCACATTTGGGGAGGGGGGGTTCTGTCACGCCCTGACCTTAGAGATCCTTTTAATTCTCTATTTGGTTAGGTCGGGGTGTGACTAGGGTGGGCAATCTATGTTTTCTATTTCTTTGTTGGCCGGGTATGGTTCCCAATCAGAGGCAGCTGTCTATCGTTGTCTCTGTTTGAGGATCATACTTAGGCAGCTTTTTCCACCTGTAGTTTGTGGGATCTTGTTTTGGTACTGTGCTGTTTAGCCCTACTAAACTTTACGTTTCGTTTGTATTTTTATTTTTTTCCGGTGTTCATTGAATAAAATAAGATGTACACCTACCACGCTGCACCTTGGTCCACTCATTCCAACAACGAGCGTAACACACATGCTCTAAATATAATTAACTGAAGTAATCACAACCTAAACTCAAAGAGCACACCTTTCTCCAGGTGTACACACTAAGCCTCAAAATTGTTAACACACCAATCAGAATTGCAGGATCAATAAATAGGGCCTAGAGGCATGTCCATGCGCTTTGGAACAATGGATCCTAACAATGCCGAAGTTGCAAGACAATAGAGAGGAAGGGGCTCGAGGACAACAACAACAACAAAGACAATTAACCTCGGATGAAATCCGTGCCACCCTAGTTCATCATGTGCTCATACATGGGAGGACTATGAGAGAAGCTGGACAGCTAGTGGAACCCAACCTAACCCATTACACGGTTGCATCCATTGTCCGTACTTTCAGAAGGGAAAACAGGTAATTTGCCTTGTTGTTACTGTGATACATGTAATGTTGTAGTGCATATAGACTGAATCTCAACTTTGTTCTCAGGGTAGTTTTTACCACAGTAATGGATGAACATAGGTCAGTAATGGATGACCATAGGTCAGTAATGGATGACCATAGGTCAGTAATGGTCAAATGTAATTTTTGCAGAACTGAGAGGCGGCCATCTATTGGAGGTAGGCGGAGACTTCTCACAGCTGAGCAGGAGACTGCCCTGGTGAATATGGTGATTGCCAATAATGCCATCCTTTGAGGGAAATTCAAACCTAAATAGTTGAGGACCAGGTAGTGTTCCAAGGAATTGACAGCATCAGCATTTCCACCATTGACCGGATCGTTCAGAAGAACCACAAGGACAAAGCAGCTGTACCGTGTATCTTTTGAAAGGAATTCAAACAGTTAAGGAGCAACGATTCCAATATGTGCAGGTAATTGCTATACTGTACAGAATTTTTACAGTATGTAGAGTATGGCCCATCTCTCCAGCATATCAATACAGTGCTGTATAGTAATGTGTTACAGCAACAGCAGTACACAATCTTTCATTCCAGTAAGTTGTACAATACAGTACTGTATTTTTACTTCTGTAGAGAATCTTTGAGCTGGATGCCATGGCTGACCTACAGGAGTACATCTTCATCGACGAGGCAGGGTTCAACCTGACAAAAAGGCGCAAAAGAGGGTGCAACATCATTGGTCACCGTGTCATCATACAAGCTCCTGGCCAGAGAGGAGTCACCSTATTTGCAGCCATCAGCAATCGTGGCGTCCTCCACCGCCATGTCAAAGTGGGTCCATACAACACGGCACAACTCCTTCAATTTCTAGATCAGCTGCACAATAACATTCTTCAACAGGAAGGGGAGCCAGGGCAACCAGAGCAAGCCCAATATGTTGTCATTTGGGATAACGTGAGTTCGCATCGGGCTGCTCTGGTTCGCGCCTGGTTCAATGACCACCCCAGGTTCACTGTTATTTTTTTGCCAGCATATTCCCCATTTGTGAATCCGATTGAAGACGTTTTCTCAGCATGGCGGTGGAGAGTGTATGACAGCAATCCCTRCGCACAGCAAAACCTCCTGGAGGCAATGGTGGATGCCTGTGGTGATGTGTCTGTGGAGTCTATCCAGGGTTTTCTAAGGCACACAAGGGCATTTTTCCCACGCTGCCTGGCAAGAGTAAACATAATGTGTGACGTTGATGAGATATTGTGGCCTGACCCAGACCTGAGACGAGATGATGAGAAAGCTGAAGCTGAGTAACCTGTACATTTGCTGCATTCGGAAATAAAGCTTTTGGAAATTGGGTATTTTACTGTGCATGGACATTTCAAAGGTCAGGTTTTTGACCAAAACAGCATATACAGTAGCATTCCCTTATCCACTAATGTAAGAGGTATTTATTACAGTACTGTTTTGAATGAATCCCTCCAGTGTGTAACAAACATGTCAGGACCCGGTGCGAGAAACAGTCACTAATAATCGTCAGAACCCAGAAGATGAGGCAGACACAGCAGTACTAGAGATGGTGGTTTAATTAAAGAACAAAATCTTCAGGCAAAGAAACTAAATCCACAATGTCCAAAAATAAAG
>NW_019943191.1:7438-15796 GCF_002910315.2 Salvelinus sp. IW2-2015 | reverse complement strand
GCCAAGAGGCACTGTCACGGCGTTCTCTCCTCTCTTCATAAGAAGAGGAGGAGTATTGAGGGAACCAAGGCGCAGCGAAGTTTGAACACATATTATTTAAACAAAACAATAAAGATCGTGAAGCTAAATAAACGATGTGCACACACACAGGCTACAAACGTTCTGACTAGACACGAACTTGTATAAACTAACAAAATAACAAAACGGTGTAGAAAGACCTATACGACGAACTTACATAAAAACAACAAGAAGCACGAATAGGACAATTAGACTACACAAACCGAACAAACCGTAACAGTCCCGTATGGTGCAAACAATTACACAGACACGGAGACAATCACCCACAACGAACACTGTGACAACGCCTACCTAAATGACTCTTAATTAGAGGAACGCCAAACACCTGCCTCTAATTAAGAGCCATACCAGGCAACCCAAAACCAACACAGAAACAGAAAACATAGAATGCCCACCCAACCTCACGTCCTGACCAACTAACACACATAACAAACTAACATAAATAGGTCAGGAACGTGACATAACCCCCCCATAAGGTGCGAACTCCGGGCGCACCAGCACAAAGTCTAGGGGAGGGTCTGGGTGGGCATCTGACCACGGTGGTGGCTCAGGCTCCGGGCGAGGTCCCACCCCACCATAATCCATCCTAGCCTCCATCTCCCCTAAGAATGTCCACCCTCCTTTTACCCACAAAAATCTTCTTAGTACATCACTGATAGGGACAGCACCGGGACAGAGAGATAGATCAAGACAGAGGGATAGATAAGAATATAGAGGTAGATCAAGATAGAGAGGGAGATAA
Organism: Salvelinus sp. IW2-2015; assembly: GCF_002910315.2. NCBI lineage: Eukaryota > Metazoa > Chordata > Actinopteri > Salmoniformes > Salmonidae > Salvelinus > Salvelinus sp. IW2-2015. The sequence goes on along the minus strand of NW_019943191.1, from coordinate 14,976 downwards.
TGATAGAGGGCAACTCCGGACTGAAAGGCAGCTCCGGACAGAGAGACAGCTCTGGACTGATGGGCAGTTCTGGTATATAGCCGTTTCAGGCTGAAGGGCAGTCATGGCTGACTGACGAATCTGGACGCTCATGGCAGGCTGACGGCTCTCGACGCTCATGGCAGGCTGACGGCTCCGACGCTCATGGCTGGCTGACGGCTCTCGACGCTCATGGCTGCTGACGGCTCTCGACGCTCATGGCTGGCTGACGGCTCTCCGACGCTCATGGCTGGCTGACGGCACTCGACTCCATGGCAGGCTGACGGCTCTCGACGCTCATGGCTGGCTGACGGCTCGCGACGCTCATGGCTGGCTGACGGCTCGCGACGCTCATGGCAGGCTGACGGCTCTCGACGCTCATGGCAGGCTGACGGCTCTCGACGCTCATGGCTCTCTGACGGCTCTGGCTGCTCAGGCTCGCTGGCGGCTCTGGCAGATCCTGTCTGGTTGGCGGCTCTGGCAGATCCTGTCTGGTTGGCGGCTCTGGCAGATCCTGTCGGTTAGCGGCTCTGGCAGATCCTGTCTGGTTGGCGGCTCTGGCAGATCCTGTCTGACGGGCGGCTCTAGCGGCTCCTGTCTGGCGGGCGGCTCTAGCGCTCCTGTCTGGCGGACGGCTCTGTAGGCTCATGGCAGACGGGCGGCTTTGCAGGCTCATGGCAGACGGGCGGCTTTGCAGGCTCATTGCAGACGGATGGCTCAGACGGCGCTGGGGAGACGGATGGCTCAGATGGCGCTGGGAGACGGATGGCTCAGATGGCGCTGGTGAGAGGATGGCTCATGGCGCTGGTGAGACGGATGGCTCTGGCCGGATAAGGCGCACTGTAGACCTGGTGCGTGGTGCCGGAACTGGAGGCACCGGGCTAAGGATACGCACCTTCATACTAGTGCGAGGAGCAGGGACAGGGCACACTGTATCTCAAAGCCCACTCTATACCTGGTGCGAGGTACCGGCACTGGTGACACCGGGCTGAGGACAAGCACATCAGGATTAGTAGGGGGAGAAGATACAGTGTGTACAGGGCTCTGGAGACGCACAGGAGGCTTAGTGCGTGGTGCCGGAACTGGAGGCACCGAACTGGATACACGCACTACAGGGAGAGTGCGTGGAGGAGGAACAGGGCTCAGGAGACGCACTGGTAGCCTAGTGCGTAGTGTAGGCACTGAAGGTACTAGGCTGGGGCGGGGAGGTAGCGCGGAAATACCAGACCGTGGAGGCGTACTGGCACTCTTGAGCATTGAGCCTGCCCAACCTTACCTGGTTGAATGCTCCCGGTCGCCCGACCAGTGCGGGGAGGTGGAATAACCCGCACCGGCCTATGTAGGCGAACCGGGGAACATGCGTAAGGCAGGTGCCATGTATGCCCGGCCCGAGGAGACGCACTGGAGACCAGACGCGTTGAGCCGGCCTCATGACACCTGGCTCAATACCCAATCTAGCCCTACCAGTGCGGGGAGGTGGAATAACCCGCACTGGGCTATGCACTCGTACAGGAGACACTGTGCGCTCTACTGCGTAACACGGCGCCTGCCCGTACTCCCGCTCTCCACGGTAAGCCTGGGAAGTGGCGCAGGTCTCCTACCTGCCCTTGGCCCACTACCTCTTAGCCCCCCCCCAAGAAATTTTTGGGTGTTACTCACGGGCTTTTTGGGCTTCCGTGCCAGACGCGTTCCCTCATAACTCCGGTTCCTCTCTCCGGTAGCCCTGCTCTCCTCAGTGCCTCCAGCTGTTCCCATGGGAGGCGATCCCTACCAGCCAGGATCTCCTCCCATGTGTAGCAACCTTTCCCGTCCAATATATCGTCCCAAGTCCATTCCTCCTTCTTTTCCTGTCCCTTACTCCGTTTACTCCGCTGCTTGGTTCTGGAGATTTGGTGGGTGATTCTGTCACGGCGTTCCTCTCTCTCTTCATAAGAAGAGGAGGAGTATTGAGGGAACCAAGGCGCAGCGAAGTTTGAACAATATTTATTTAAACAAAAACAATAAACGATCGTGAAACTAAATAAACGATGTGCCACACACAGGCTACAAACGTTCTGACATAGACACGAACTTGTATAAACTAACAAAATAACAAAACGGTGTAGAAGACCTATACGACGAACTTACATAAAACAACAAAGACGCACGAATAGGACAATTAGACTACACAACCGAACAAACCGTAACAGTCCCGTATGGTGCAAACAATTACACAGACACGGAAGACAATCACCCACAACGAACACTGTGACAACGCCTACCTAAATATGACTTTAGGGAACGCCAAACACCTGCCTCTAATTAAGAGCCATACCAGGCAACCCAAAACCAACACAGAAACAGAAAACATAGAATGCCCACCCAACCTCACGTCCTGACCAACTAACACACATAACAAACTAACATAAATAGGTCAGGAACGTGACAGGCACAAAATGGAAATCCTCCAAAATACAAAAGAAACTCCACAAAGTGGTAAAAAACAGCAGGGAAAAACAAACCTCAAAAGACTACTCAAATAATACACAAGAACTAAACCAGAGAACCTCTGGAAAATCCAACAAGAGAAATATCTGTATAAACAAGGCTTGGGCTGGGCTGGGTGCTAACTTACAAACACTGAGCAAGGAACTGAGGAACACACAGGGTTTAAATACTAACAAGGGAATGACCTACAGGTGCAACAATAATTAGAGCAAGAAAAACAAAAGGTACAAAAAAGGTGCAATGGGACATCTAGTGACCAAAACCCGAACAGTCTTGGCCAAAACCTGACAAAACAGTCATGTAGTCTGTGTTTTTGACAGCTTGTGTGTGTTGTCTGAGGGCAAAGTTTGAATTGGGACCCAGAAGTTAAATGTTTGTACCGTTGGGTGTGAGTTTTTTTAATTGTGTGTGAAGATTGAGAAAATTGTGAGTTGTTCCAGGAATTGTGTCTAAGAATTGAGGAAACCTGTACAAGCATGCTGGACAGAGAATCTCCATTGAAAGGGCTTTTTAGTCCAGGAATATACATAATGTGGGAAATTGTCCCTAAAGGTGTAGCTCAGGGACAGAAGGTGCCAGTTGATGGGTAGAGAAGAAAGGAAGGAAACAGATGACTGAAGAAAAATGATGGACAACAGACTGGAGAAGAGGAGTGTGAGGTTTGAAGAGGAGAGTACTTAAGAGTGGTATAGAGAAAGAAGGAAAAAGGGGGATAGAGACTGGGGAGCAATGGAGAGAGTGGCAGGAAGGAGAGTGCTATAAAAAGAGAGAGGAGTGTAAGAGAATGCTGTTCATTGACTACAGCTCAGTGTTCAACACCATAGTGCCTTCCAAAACTCATCACTAAGCTAAGGGCCCTGGGACTAAATACCTCCTCTGCAACGGGATCCTGACTTCCTGACGGCAGGTGGTAAGGGTAGGTAACAACACATCACCATGCCTGATCCTCAAAACGAAGGTCCCTCCTGTACTCCCTGTTCACCCATGACTGCATAGCCAAGCACTACTCCAACACTATTAAGTTTGCCAACGACACAACAGTTGCCTGATCACCGACAACGATGAAGACAGCCTATAGGGAGGAGGTCGGAGACCTGTCAGTGTGGTGCCAGGCTCAACAACCGCCTGGTTCAATGACCACCCCAGGTTCACTGTTATTTTTTTGCCAGCATATTCCCCATTTGTGAATCCGATTGAAGACGTTTTCTCAGCATGGCGGTGGAGAGTGTATGACAGCAATCCCTRCGCACAGCAAAACCTCCTGGAGGCAATGGTGGATGCCTGTGGTGATGTGTCTGTGGAGTCTATCCAGGGTTTTCTAAGGCACACAAGGGCATTTTTCCCACGCTGCCTGGCAAGAGTAAACATAATGTGTGACGTTGATGAGATATTGTGGCCTGACCCAGACCTGAGACGAGATGATGAGAAAGCTGAAGCTGAGTAACCTGTACATTTGCTGCATTCGGAAATAAAGCTTTTGGAAATTGGGTATTTTACTGTGCATGGACATTTCAAAGGTCAGGTTTTTGACCAAAACAGCATATACAGTAGCATTCCCTTATCCACTAATGTAAGAGGTATTTATTACAGTACTGTTTTGAATGAATCCCTCCAGTGTGTAACAAACATGTCAGGACCCGGTGCGAGAAACAGTCACTAATAATCGTCAGAACCCAGAAGATGAGGCAGACACAGCAGTACTAGAGATGGTGGTTTAATTAAAGAACAAAATCTTCAGGCAAAGAAACTAAATCCACAATGTCCAAAAATAAAGCCAAGAGGCACTGTCACGGCGTTCCTCTCTCTCTTCATAAGAAGAGGAGGAGTATTGAGGGAACCAAGGCGCAGCGAAGTTTGAACACATATTTATTTAACAAAAACAATAAACGATCGTGAARCTAAATAAACGATGTGCACACACACAGGCTACAAACGTTCTGACATAGACACGAACTTGTATAAACTAACAAAATAACAAAACGGTGTAGAAAGACCTATACGACGAACTTACATAAAAACAACAAGAACGCACGAATAGGACAATTAGACTACACAAACCGAACAAACCGTAACAGTCCCGTATGGTGCAAACAATTACACAGACACGGAAGACAATCACCCACAACGAACACTGTGACAACGCCTACCTAAATATGACTCTTAATTAGAGGAACGCCAAACACCTGCCTCTAATTAAGAGCCATACCAGGCAACCCAAAACCAACACAGAAACAGAAAACATAGAATGCCCACCCAACCTCACGTCCTGACCAACTAACACACATAACAAACTAACATAAATAGGTCAGGAACGTGACAGGCACAAAATGGAAATCCTCCAAAATACAAAAGAAACTCCACAAAGTGGTAAAAAACAGCAGGGAAAAACAAACCTCAAAAGACTACTCAAATAATACACAAGAACTAAACCAGAGAACCTCTGGAAAATCCAACAAGAGAAATATCTGTATAAAACAAGGCTTGGGCTGGGGCTGGGTGCTAACTTACAAACACTGAGCAAGGAACTGAGGAACACACAGGGTTTAAATACTAACAAGGGAATGACCTACAGGTGCAAACAATAATTAGAGCAAGAAAAACAAAAGGTACAAAAAAGGTGCAATGGGGACATCTAGTGACCAAAACCCGAACAGTCTTGGCCAAAACCTGACAAAACAGTCATGTAGTCTGTGTTTTTGACAGCTTGTGTGTGTTGTCTGAGGGCAAAGTTTGAATTGGGACCCAGAAGTTAAATGTTTGTACCGTTGGGTGTGAGTTTTTTTAATTGTGTGTGAAGATTTGAGAAAATTGTGAGTTGTTCCAGGAATTGTGTCTAAGCAATTGAGGAAACCTGTACAAGCATGCTGGACAGAGAATCTCCATTGAAAGGGCTTTTTAGTCCAGGAATATACATAATGTGGGAAATTGTCCCTAAAGGTGTAGCTCAGGGACAGAAGGTGCCAGTTGATGGGTAGAGAAGAAAGGAAGGAACAGATGACTGAAGAAAATGATGGACAACAGACTGGAGAAGAGGAGGTGTGAGGTTTGAAGAGGAGAGTATCTTAAGAGTGGTATAGAGAAAGAAGGAAAAGGGGGATAGAGACTGGGGAGCAATGGAGAGAGTGGCAGGAAGGAGAGTGCTATAAAAAGAGAGAGGAGTGTAAGAGAATGCTGTTCATTGACTACAGCTCAGTGTTCAACACCATAGTGCCTTCAAAACTCATCACTAAGCTAAGGGCCCTGGGACTAAATACCTCCCTCTGCAACGGGATCCTGGACTTCCTGACGGGCAGGTGGTAAGGGTAGGTAACAACACATCCACCATGCTGATCCTCAAAACGAAGGTCCCTCCTGTACTCCCTGTTCACCCATGACTGCATAGCCAAGCACTACTCCAACACTATTAAGTTTGCCAACGACACAACAGTTGGCCTGATCACCGACAACGATGAGACAGCCTATAGGGAGGAGGTCGGAGACCTGTCAGTGTGGTGCCAGGTCAACAACCTCTCCTTCAACGTGATCCAGACAAAGGAGATGATTGTGGACTACAGAAAAAGGAGGACCGAGCACGCCCCCATTCTCATCGACGGGGCTGTAGTGGAGCAGGTTGAGGGCTTCAAGTTCCTTGGTGTCCACATCACCAACAAACTATCATGGTCCAAACACACCAAGACAGTCGTGAAGAGGACACAACAACGGCTATTCCCCCTCAGGAGACTGAAAAGATTTGGCATGGGTCTTCAGATCCTCAAAAAGTACACCAATGAGAGTGCACCATCGTGAGCATCCTGACTGGTTGTATCACCACCGGTATGGCAACTACTTGGCCTCCGACCGCAAGGCACTACAAAGGGTAGTGCGTACGGCCCAGTACATCTGTGCCGTACGGGGTCAAGCTTCCGGGGGTCAAGCTTCCGGCCATCCAGGACCACTATACCAGGCGATGTCAGAGGAAGGCCCTAAAAATTGCCAAAGAGTCCAGCCACCCTAGTCCTAGACTGTCCTCTCTGCTACCGCAAAGCAAGCAGTACCGGAGTGCCAAGTCTAGGTCCAAAAGGCTTCTTAACAGCTTCTGCCCCCAAACCATAAGACTCCTGAACATCAAATCAAATGGCTACCCGGACTAGATTTTACGCTGCTGCTACTCTCTGTTGATTTTCCATGCATAGTCACTTTACCTCTACCTGCAGTACATGTACATATTACCTCAATTACCTCAACTAACCGGTGCCCCTGCACATTGACTCTGTACCGGTACCCCCTGTATATTTTATTGTTGTTCCTTAATTATTTGTTGTCATTTTTTGTAAAAGAAAATGTACTTCAGTTTATTTTAGTAAATAGTTTAACTCTTTTTTTCTTAAAACTGCATTATTGGTTAAGGTCTTGTAATTAAGCATATCTTATAAGGTCTACACCTGTTGTATTTGGCGCATGTGACAAATACGATTTGATTTGATTTGAAGAGAGAAACTTGAACCAGAGTAATGGAGTAACAAAGAAATCAATCTCCGAACTTTGAAGAAAGGGCCGATGAGATTGAGGTCTGTGGTATTTCCTGGGTCGGGCCCTTATAAATCAGCCTCCGCAGGATATGCGGACGCGAGGGGACAGGTTTCTAGTCATGAAACTCATTTTGGATTTAAAGCCGCCTGCATTGCCCCCAGTGATTGAACAAGTGGACGCGTGTGTTTGACAGTCCTACAGTGCGTTAATGAGATTGCAAACCAACACCGGCCGCAACTGAAATTAGTGGTGTTTGCCCTCCCTTCTCCCGTTCCCCACCTTCCCCTCTCTCCTAATTCTCTTCATCCACTGGCTTTATTAGAAAGTGTACATGAGGTAGCAGAGTTGAAAAATTAGCTGGAGTCTGATGGACGTGGTTTGTTCAGGTACAGAGGGGGGATGACCAACAGCATTGCTCTGGTTTCACACACTGATGCACATACACATGCGCAAGAACAGAGAACACACACACACAGACACGCCCGGCAAGCACGCACACACACACACACACACACACACGCCCG
>NW_019943191.1:0-4596 GCF_002910315.2 Salvelinus sp. IW2-2015 | reverse complement strand
GGCAAGCACACACCACACACACACACACAGACACGCCCGGGCAAGCACAGCACATGCACTCACACACATGTATGAGTGTGAACACACGTGCACACACACACACCACACACACACACACACACACACACACACACACACACACACACACACACACACCACACACGTGCCGCAGTGAAGTAATTAGATGAAAGGGACCTTTTGATGTGAGAGTGCGAGAGGGCAGAGTGAGAGTGGCGGTAGTGTTCTGTAACATATTTCATGTAGCACGTTGCCAACCTTTGGGCTTTTCAGCTCCTGATTCCAGCACTGAATGTTCTCATGCAGCAAATTATAAGGGTGTTGGAATGAAAAACCTCTCACAGATGATAATGATAATTTTATGAACATTATACAAAAATGATACATGTTTTCATGCCAACAATAGTCTCCTGGTGTCTGCAGCCAAACACACAGTAGGCGGAGCAGATGAAGCCAAGACGACAGCGTGGTGGAAGAAGTACGCAAATCTCTCTCTCTCTCTCTCTCTCTCTCTCTCTCTCATATGAGCTCCATGCTCCCCTCAGAGCGGGAAGGAGAGAGGAGGAGCGCCTGCGGCAAAGTGACCTTCTGGGATACAGAAAGGCCAGGGGAATAGTGCCTCTGACACGATTGATCTCTACCAACCTCAGTCTATCACACACAACTCCGATGCTGATGCAACTACCAGTGATTGATAGGACAAGGAAGTGAATTCTAATACGAATCTGTGATACGGAGATCCTTGAATTATTAAATGGAGTTATATCTAAAGAGGAGTCCTACTATTGTTTTGAGATAAGAGATCACAGGGATATCGTCCACTGTGGAAAAGTCCATCACTGATGTCTAAAAGAGATCATTTATTGCTGTCAGCACCATTTCACCAGGGCCCGTATCCACACAGGAGTGCTGTTCTAGGATCAGGACCCTACCTGTCCATATAATCTTATCAATTATAATCTGAAAGGCCAAAGTGACCCTAGATCAGCACTTCTACTCTGAGACACCCAGGTCAAATTCCTGGTACAGTAAAGGTGATAGGTATTCTGAAGAGATGGTTATGCCAGTGGGATCATTCATGAAAGCGTACTTCCAATAGAATACAGTTGGTAACTCAACTCCCATTGTAGATCATTAATTTAGCACTTTGGGTTTTGGAAAAATCATGTTACAAATCAAATGTATTATTTGTATTATTATTCACCAATGGATTAACATCTATCAGAGTACAGTAAGAAATTCAATGGGCAGATCAGATTCATTGAATCGACTCATTCTGAATGGCTCAACTCTTAGTAATTGTGGAAACATCTGGACTGTATCAAATTGTGTGGTGACAGCTTTTAGTGACACATCTCTGTATCAGATAAAGAATTTACTAGAACTCAGGATGTAACTGGGCCGTACTGGGGGTGACAGTCAGTCAGCGATTCCTCTGGAGTCTCAGGTCAGTGTCAAAGGTTACCTCAATTCAAACTTAACCAAGAAAGTTCTTGCTAATGACTACGACTTTATTTTCTGTAGATTGTCCTTCTGATGTCTTGTGTTTACTATTTGATGGATTTTGAAAAGGGAAAAATAAAGTGAAAAGGTTCTCATTGTGGTAATCTGTATCTATTCCATGTTGTTGTCCTCAACAAAGTATGCTGTTGTCTCTGTGTTGGCAAAATGAAGACATCATCTTTACGTAGATTCATAAACGTGACCTGAGTTCTCGTCATTCAAAGACACTAATCAGGAAAAGTAAGTTGAGAACGATATAGTTTAAATTGTCATCTCCTTAGAACATCAACAGCATCTGGTATTCTAACAAAACATATTTTCTTAATCTACTTTCTACATCAACGGACCTCTCTCAATACCATACAAATCATTTAGAATACAAAGCCAAAAGCAACAGAATGACTCTGAAGAAATAAAGACGGTTTCAACTAGGATTATATCTTAGAGGAAGTTGGCAGTAAATATTGGGCCATTTGTGACTTGTTTTTTTTGTTGTCTCGTGTTTCAGTTGCCTCTGCTGTGTTCAGTCTGTCTATGGAACAGATGGAAGCTGGGAAGACATTGTGGCTCCCCCATTGTAAACCTACTGTTCAGAGCCACCACAACTGAGCCTGTTGTCTCAGACTTTGCACCCTGTGATGTATGCAGTACGCCTTGCGACACAGACACACACAGACACACAGACACACACACAGACACCCAGACAGACACACAGACACACACACACACACACATGCACACACGCACACACTGCCAGGGACTGTTGGACAAGCAAAAGATTGATGCACACCCAAGCCGGGCCCTTGCTGATTTTGGTCTACCAGAACAGAGCCAGGGCAGGATCCCCACAGGCCCTGAGTAACAGACCATTTACATCTCTCTGGTTCCGGCCCAGCAGAGCCCATTGGTCCATTTACGTCTCTCTGGTTCCGGCCCAGCAGAGCCCATTGGTCCATTTACGTCTCACTGGTTCCGGCCCAGCAGAGCCCATTGGTCCATTTACGTCTCTCTGGTTCCGGCCCAGCAGAGCCCATTGGTTCTTTACGTGCTGCAAGCACTGGTTCGGCCAGCAGGCATTTGGTCATTTACGTTCACTGGTGTACGGGCCCAGGCGAGCTCGATTGGTTCCTTTTAAACGTTCTTCTGGTTCCGGCCGGCAGCAGAGGCCCATTGGTTATCTGTACCGTCTCCACTGGTTCCGGCCGCCAGAGCCATTGGTCCATTTTACGTCTCTCTGGTTCCGGCCCAGAGAGCCGATTGGTGTCCATGTTACGTCCACTGGTTGGCAGCAGAGGCTTGGTCTTTCACGTCTCACTGGTCTCGGCGCAGAGATGCCCATTGGTCCGATTTCCGTCGGCTCTCTGGTGTCCGGCCCAGCAGAGCCATTGGTCCATGTTTAGTCTGCTGGGTTCGGCCCAGCAGAAGCGCATTGCCGTTGACCAGTTTACGTCTCTTGGTTTCCGGCCCAGCACAGCCATTGGTCCAATTTACGTCTTCTGGGTTTGCCGGCAGCGAGCATTTGGGTCAGTTTCGGTTCTCTCTGGTTCGCGGCCAGCGAGCCCTTTTAGGAACCTGAACTGATTTACAGCGGGGTTGTTCTTCTGTTGGATGGTGCCAAGCAGGGTCTAGCAATATTCCAGTCGTTGGGGGTAGACAGCTGGGGTGTGTAATGAGAGGGAAAGTATGAATGTGTTTGTGTGTGAGAGAGCAGAGGCGAGAGAGAGAGAGAGTAGAGAGGAGAGAGGGAGAGAAGGACGAGAGAGAGAGGAGAGAGAAGAGAGAGCGAGAGTAGAGAGAGAGGGAGAGGATGGAGGAGAGGAGGGGGGAGGGGGAAGAAGGGAGGAGGGGGGAGAGGAGGAGAGGAGAGGAGAGAAGAGAGAGAAGAGAAGAGGAGAAGGAGAGAGAGAGGAGAGAGGACGAGAGCGAGACGAGAGAGACAGAGCAAGAGACAGAGGGAGACGAGAGAGACAGAGAGAGACAGAGAGAGACAGAGGAGAGACAGAGGAGAGAAGAGAGACGAGGAGAGAGAGAGAGAGAGAGAGGTAGAGAAGAGAGAGAGAGAGACAGGAGACAGAGAAGAGAGAAGAGGAGAGAAAACAGGAGAGAAGGAGAGACAGCGAGGAAACATGGAAAAGGGGAAAGACAAGAGAGAACAGAGAGACAGAGAGACAGAGAGAGCGAGCGAGAGACTGTCTGTGTGTGTCTGTGTGTGTCTGTATATGCACATACTTGTGTGTGTGTTTAACTTGATGTCTTTATTGTGGCGTCTTTCTGGGAGGGGATAAAGCAGGTGCTTACACAGCTCAGCGCTCCCCTACGACTAGTGCCAGCGCCAGGGGCAACCGTTACTGCGCACCCAGCGTTAATCACCGTGTTCCCTGCCATTACACACACAGACACACACACACACACACCAGGGAGATCACTCCAGATTCGAGGCAAAATGTGACGTTTTTGTAGATCCCCAGGATGTTGAGAGACACAGTCAAAACTATTCACTAGGGGCACAAAAGAAAGCCAGACTGATCACTAGAAATAGACGTTTGAAAAGGATACATGCCTTCTTCCTCACTCACAAAAAAAACCCAGATTGCCCAGCACTGCTAACATGCTCGTGATGCTCGGAGCCAGAGTGCTCTGCTTAGACCACTGCGCTACCACACTTCACAATGTTCTGACAAGCTGCGAGAATACTTGGTAATACTGGATGGTAATAGTGGATTGTTTTATATTCTTTTGTTTAAGCCTTCCCAAAACCATAGCCCTAACCTCCTCGGAATTAATACCTAAACTTAACCCTTTGAGTTGTGTTTAACCCTGTAACCACGCTGAATTTACCCTGTAACCACGCGGAATTAACCCTGTAACCACGTGGAATTAACCCTGTAACCACGTGTAATTAACCCTGAAACCATGCTGAATAAACCCTGTAACCACGCTGAATTAACCCTGTAACCACGCGGAATTAACCCTGTAACCACCCGGAATTAACCCTGTAACCACCCGGAATTAACCCTGTAACCACGTGGAATTAACCCTGTAACCACGCGGAATTAACCCTGTAACCACGCGGAA
>NW_019943190.1:170207-192092 GCF_002910315.2 Salvelinus sp. IW2-2015 | reverse complement strand
GACCAATCGCAGTCACATCATCTTATAGACCAATCGGCTAGTCACATCATCTTTAGACCAATCGCGCTAGTCGACAGAGTGAAACATCTGTTAACTCCGCCCCCCTCCCACAACAACAGCGGCGACCAATCTGGCAGTCCCCCGCACCTCTCCGATTCAGAGGGTTGGGTTGAAAGCAGAATTCAAGTTTCGGTTGGACCTTGTGTAATTGAAGGTAAAAAATAAATGTAATCCTTTAAAGAATAGTAACTGTTACTATCCTTGGTTATGCCGACACAGGAAATATCATTCACTGCAATGATGGTCACCGACATGTTAAAATACCAAATTCAAAAGACAATACTTTGATAGTTTTCTCAAAAAGGCCATTTAAATCTTGACCACTTCTTGCCCTGTAGACTGTTTCATAACAAAGTCACAGTAAGAACAGCAGTAGACTGTTCTATAACAAAGTCACAGTAAGAACAGCAGTAGACTGTTTCATAACAAAGTCACAGTAAGAACAGCAGTAGACTGTTTTATAACAGTCACAGTAAGAACAGTAGTAGACTGTTTTATAACAGTCCACAGAAGAACAGCAGTAGGCTGGTTGATAACAAAGTCACAGTAAGAACTGCAGTAGGCTGTTCTATACAACGTCACAGTAAGAACAGCAGTAGACTGTTTCATAACAAAGTCAACAGTAGAACAGCAGTAGACTGTTTTATAAACAGTCAACAGTAAGAACAGCAGTAGACTGTTGATAACAAAGTCACAGTAAAAAACAGCAGTAGGCGGTTGATAACAAAGTCACAGTAAGACAGCAGTAACTGTTTATAACAAGGTCACATAAGAACAGCAGTAGACTGTTTTATAACAAAGTCACAGTAAGAACGCAGTAGGCTGTTTCATAACAAAGTCACAGTAAGAACAGCAGTAGACTGGTTGATAACAAAGTCACAGTAAGAACAGCAGTAGGCTGTTGATAACAAGTCAAGTAAGAATGCAGTAGGCTGTTTCATGAACAAAGTCACAGTAAGACACAGCAGTAGGCTGGTTGATAACAAAGTCACAGTAAAACTGCAGTAGGCTGTTTCATAACAAAGTCACAGTAAGAACAGCAGTAGGCTGGTTGATAACAAAGTCCAAGTAAGAACAGCAGTAGACTGTTTTATAACAAAGTCACAGTAAGAACAGCAGTAGACTGTTTTATATACAAAGTCACAGTAAGAACAGCAGTAGACTGTTTGAATACAAAGTCACAGTAAGAACTGCAGTAGGTAAAACTGGAGGCATGTGTCAATGAAACATCCTGTCTAGCAGCAGAATATGCTAACTTTAGTTTAGCAAAGCAGTTTGTTCAGAGTCACACATTCTGCCATTAGAACATAGGCTACACATGGGAATGAACAGGAGAAAGGATACAGGGAGAGAAATGATATTGAGTCCACACAATCCTTACTACTACTACGTTACTCACTCCTAACAACTTAATAGAAGCTGTTTGATAAGAGAGCGAGGTTAGAGAGAGAGTAAGAGGAGACTAGAGAGAGAGTAAAGAAGAGAGACTGGAGAGAGATTGTGAGGCTAGACAAGAGCGAGAGCTGGGAAAGAGAATGAGGTTAGAGAGAGAGAGAGAGAGGCCACTGGAAAGAGAGAGAGCAGAGACTGGAAGAGCGAGAAGAGACAGAACTGGAGAGAGAGGAGAGACAGAGACTGGAGAGAGAGAGAGACAGAGACTGGAAGAGAGAGAGAGACAGAGACTGGAGAGGAGAAGAGACAGAGACTGGAGAGCGAGAGAGAGAGAGAATAGCGAGAGCAAGAGAGAGAGACTGGAGAGAGCGAGAGAGACTGGAGAGAGAGAGTGAGGCTAGAGAGAGACTGGAGGAGAGAGAGAGAGACTGGCGAGAGAGAGAGACTGGAGAGGAGAGGAGAGAGAGAGAGAGAGGGGAAATGCAAAACTGAACCAAGATCAACGTATATGTGCAACTTCCCCCTAACTCACACACGGTTGACCTTGGTCACGATGAGAACACAGACGGACTGGTCAAAGGCAGAGCAGACAGAGCACAAAAGAGACAATTATTTTCATGCCAGGAGAGGTACCGGATTCTGGTAAATCGGTTCCGGAACAAACAGTCCAAAACTGAGAAGTGCCAGATTCTGTTTCCGGAAGGATCTGCGCTCAAATTAAGCACGCGCATAACTCAGACTTTCACATACAGTGAGTGTATCATGCACTGATACCAATTATTGTCACGTTGTTCCCTCTCCGGCCTCTAGGTCACCAAGCTGCTCGTTAAGGCTCACACATCTAACCATCATTACGTGCACCTGCGCGTCCTCAGACACAACCTGGACTCCATCACTTCTTGATTACCTGCCTTTATATGTCACTCCCTTTGGTTCCTTCCCCAGGCGTCGTTGTTTTGGTTTCCTGGTCTTGTTGTTGTTTTTTCTGGTCTGTGCGTTGTTTGTTTCTGGTCTGTGTGTTTGTTGTTTCTGGTTCTGTGTGTGTTTGTTTCTTGGCGGTGTGTTGTTTGTTTCTGGTCTGTGTGTTTGTTTGTTTCTGGTCTGTGGGTGTTTGTTTGTTCTGGTCTGTGTGTTTGTTTCTGTCTGTGTGTTGTTTGTTTCTGGTCTGGTGTTGTTTGTTTCTGGTCTGTGTTGTTTGTTTCTGGTTGGTGCGTTGTTTGTTTCTGGTCTGTGCGTTGTTTTGTTTCTGGTCTGTGCGTGTTTGTTTCTGTGTGTCGTGTTTTTCTGGTCTGTGCTGTTTGTTTCTGGTCTGTGCGTTGTTTGTCGGTTGTGCGTTGTTTTTTTGGTCTGTGCGTGTTGTTTCTGGGTCTGTTTGCGTTGTTTTGTTTCTGGTCTGTGCGTTGTTTGTTTCTGGTCTGTGCGTTGTTTTGTTTTCTGGTCTGTGCGTTGTTTGTTTCTGGTCTTGCGTTGTGGTCTGGTTTTGTGGTGTTGTTTCTGGTCTGTGGTTGTGTTTCTGGTCTGTGTGTTGTTTGTTTCTGGTCTGTGTTGTTTGTTTCTGGTCTGTGTGTGTTTTGTTTCTGGTCTGTGTGTTGTTTAGTTTCTGGTCTGTGTGTTGTGTTTCTGGTCTGTTGTTTTTGTTTTCTGGTCTGTGTGTTGTTTGGTTTCTGGTCTGTGTTGTTTGTTCTGTTCTCGTGTGTTGTTTGTTTCTGGTCTGTTGCTGTTTGTTTCTGGTCTGTGCGTTGTTTGTTTTCTGGTCTGTGCGTTGTTTGTTTCTTAGTCTGTGTGTGTTTGTTTCTGGTCTGTGGCGTTGTTTGTTTCTGGTCTGTGTGTTGTTTGTTTTCTGGTCTGTGCGTTTTTTGTTTCTGGTCTGTGCGTTGTTTGTTTCTGGTCCTGTGCGTTGTTTGTTTCTGGTCTGTGGTTGTGTTCTGGTCTGTGTTGTTTGTTTCTGGTCTGTGTTGTTTCTGGTCTGTGTTGTTTGTTTCTGTCTTGTGCTTGTTGTTTCTGGCTGTGCGTTGTTTGTTTCTGGTCTGTGTGTTGTTTGTTTCTGTCTGTGTTTGTTTGTTTCTGGTCTGTGTGTTGTTTTTCTGGTCTGTGTGTTGTTTGTTTCTGGTCTGTGTTTGTTTGTTTTCGGTCTGTGTGTTGTTTGTTTCTGGTCTGTGTGTTGTTTGTTTTTGGTCTGTGTGTTGTTGTTCTGGTCTGTGCGTTGTTTGTTTTGGTCTGTGCGTTGTTGTTTCTGGTCTGTGCGTTGTTGTTTCTGGTTGTGCGTTGTTTGTTTTCTGGTCTGTGCGTTGTTGTTTCTGGTCTGTGCGTTGTTTGTTTCTGTCTGTGCGTTGTTGTTTCTGGTCTGTCGTTGTTTGTTTCTGGTCTGTTGCGTTGTTTGTTTCTGGTCTGTGCGTTGTTTTGTTCTGGTCTGTGTTGTTTGTTTCTGGTCTGTGCGTTGTTTGTTTCTGGTCTGTCTGGTTGTTTGTTTCTGGTCTGTGTGTTGTTTGTTTTCTGGCTGTGTGTTTTGTTTGTTTCGGTCTGTGTGTTGTTTGTTTCTGGTCTGTGTGTTGTTTGTTTCTGGTCGTGTGTTGTTTGTTTCTGGTCTGTGTGTTGTTTGTTGGTCTGTGTGTTGTTTGTTTCTGGTCTGTGTTGTTTGTTTCTCGGTCTGTGTTGTTTGTTCTGGTCTGTGCTGTTTGTTTCTGGTCTGTGCGTTGTTTGTTTCTGGTCTGTGCGTTGTTTGTTTCTAGTCTGTGGTGTTTGTTTTGTTTCTGGTCTGTGCGTTGTTTGTTTCTGGTTCTGTGGTGTGTTTTGTTTCTGGTCTGTGCGGTTGTTGTTCTGGTCTGTGCGTTGTTTGTTCTGGTCTGTGCGTTGTTTGTTTTGGGTCTGTGCGTTGTTTGTTTCTGGTCTGTGTTTTTGTTTCTGGTCTGTGTTGTTTGTTTCTGGTCTGTGTTGTTTGTTTCTGGTCTGTGTGTTGTTTGTTTCTGTCTGTGTGTTGTTTGTTTCTGTCTGTGTTTTGTTGTTGTTTCTGGTCTGTGTGTTGTTTGTTTCTGGTCTGTGTGTTGTTTGTTTCTGGTCTGTGTTGTTTGTTTCTGGTCTGTGCGTTGTTTGTTTCTGGTCTGTTGTTGTTTGTTTCTGGTCTGTGTGTTTTTTGTTTCTGGTCTGTGTGTTTTGTTTCTGGTCTGTGTGTTGTTTTGTTTCTTGGTCTGTGTGTTGTTGTTTCTTCTGTGGTTGTTTGAGGTTTTTGTTTTGTATTATGTTGTGTTTATTTATTAAAACACTCCTGAACTTGCTTTCTGATCTCAGCGCACATCGTTACAGTTATGCAGGTTTATCTGAAGGTATGATTCCGACCTTATACCTGTACCAGCAGTGTCCACTCAGA
This sequence comes from Salvelinus sp. IW2-2015, assembly GCF_002910315.2. NCBI lineage: Eukaryota > Metazoa > Chordata > Actinopteri > Salmoniformes > Salmonidae > Salvelinus > Salvelinus sp. IW2-2015. The sequence goes on along the minus strand of NW_019943190.1, from coordinate 187,276 downwards.
ACCTGAAGACCACTGATTAACTAAGTCTTAACTATCATGTTGGATGTTCCTGTACCATTACAGAAACATGTTTCTTAGTTATGGATTTAAATCCATTTGACTGTTAGTAGAGAATTAGATCAAGTTACTTTACTGTTTCATAGATGAAGGTGTCCAGCTCCTCCTGCTGTCATAAAAGATGTTCTGTCCTGGGGCAGATGTCTCTGTCCTGGGGATAAGTCTCTGTTCGAGGATAATGTCTCTGTTCTGGGGATAATGGTCCTGTTTCGGATAATGTTCTGTTCTGGGGGCAATGTCTCTGTTCTGAGGATAATGTCCCTTCTGTTCTGAGGGGGAGATGTCTCTGTTCTGAGGGAATGCTCTGTTTCTGGGAGGATATGTCTCTGTTCTGAGGATAATGTCTCTGTTCTGGGAATGTCCTCGTGTTCTGGGGGAAGTGTCTCTGTTCTGAGGATAATGTCTCTGTCTGAGGAAAATGTCTCTGTTCTGGGGGATAATGTCTCTGTCTGGGATAATGTCTCTGTTCTGGGGGCAGATGTCTCTGTCTGAGGATAATGTCTCTGTCTGGGCGGGAAGATGTCTCTGTTCTGAGGATAATGTCTCTGTTCTGAGGATAAGTCTCTTGTTCTGAGGATAAAGGTGCTCTGTTCTGGGGGAAGATGTCTCTGTCTGGGGGGAAGATGTCTCTGTCCTCCTGGGGGGAAGATCGGGAAATGTCTCTGTTCTTGAGGGGAGATAGTCTTGTCCTGGGGGAAGATGTCTCTGTCCTGGGGGAATGTTGGTCTAAAGATGATGTGACTAGCCGATTGGTCTAAAGATGATGTGACTAGCCGATTGGTCTAAAGATGATGTGACTAGCCGATTGGTCTAAAGAGATACATTCATACTTTGATCAAGGAATAAACAGCCCGTCTCTTTATGAAAGGAATAAACAGCCCGTCTCTTTATGAAAGGAATAAACAGCCCGTCTCTTTATGAAAGGAATAAACAGCCCGTCTCTTTATGAAAGGAAAGTTCATATCCAGCACTTGAACTTGAAGAAGTCCTGCAGATCCTTGTCTTCCACTGATTTCTCATGGATCCCAGCATACACTCTCTTTAGAAGGCTGCTCATGAACTTCCCTTCAAGGATGTCGATGTATTTCTCAAGGCAACCTACACATACAAACAAATAATCACAAACAAACGACACGATCTGATGAGGCTGAAGCATTACCCTTAACATTCACTAATATTATTTATACAATTTAAAGTAGTAAGACTTTTCGAAGAGAATACAGTAAGAGATTGTATTTAAAAAATGACACAAATCCTTCCCTTTTGCGTCTGCCTACTATACAGATGTAGGATCTTAATTTGATCACCCTGTTGCTGGAAATTTGCTGCACCGCAGGAAATGCTAACTTGCAGTGTATTCTAGGTTTAAAAAGGCTTCTCGAGATACTGTATTAAACTTACACTTTCAAATTTCAGCCTTGATTTGACCAAACAAAAAAATGTACGAACCCCTACAAAAATGTTAATTAACTATAATCCTCACAAGAATTCATATTTCCTGTTGCTGCAGAATGATTTTCCTGCTGTGAGAAACTGGTCAAATTAAGATCCTACATCTGCATTTAATTTCTCTTCCAAATGTTCTGTTTCTATATTTTAAAGGCAATGTTCCTGCATTCACGCTAAACACCGACAAAAATGTCGGCTCATCCTAAAATGACCTTCATTTCAACGCAAATCTTCTGCGATACCGCAGCAATACGGATTTAATCCTGCTCTATGGATTGGGACAGAAAAAATGGATGCGAGAACATGGGTCACGAATTATGAGAAAACATCTATAAATCACACCACCGTCTTCTTCATTTGGGTCGTTGGGAGGAAGATGTTGGGTACATTTCTCATTTGGGTCTTGAGCTAAAAAAAAAAGTTTTTAAAAGAACCACTGTATGATCTAAAAAACCATCTGATGTAAGACGGTTCTAATGAAAAGATAACTCACCCAGACCCATGACTTTCCCGTAGGCGATGAGGTTGTGTCCCAGCTCCGGGTGCTCGTAGAGGCCTTGTTTCATCAGGATGCGTACGATCTCTCCAGTGATGAAGGCGTCGTCAAAGTTCTGCTCTGAGACGGGCTTCAGGGGGAACCGACAGTACACCTCTACAGCAGCCAGGGGGTCTGACTCCCCCAGCATCTCTGCCAGCTCAATGTACGCATCGTGGACCTGTTGATCAATCACAGTCCACCAATTCATTCATCAATCTACCAATCAAAATCACATTGTATTTGAAAAGTGTTTACCAATATTCTAGACACCACCTGGACTTAGATAAACATATTCTAGACACCACCTGGACTTAGATAACACCCAGGAGAAAACACAGCTGGGGAGTGCAACAGTTGGAGAGCACAGGAAGAACACTCCAGACTGACCAGTCATTGGATGGAGCCAACAATAACAGGAAGAACACTCCAGACTGACCAGTCATTGGATGGAGCAACAATAACAGGGAAGAACAATAACAGGAAGAACACTCCAGACTGACCAGTCATTGGATGGAGCCAACAATAACAGGAAGAACACTCCAGACTGACCAGTCATTGGATGGAGCCAACAATAACAGGAAGAACACTCCAGACTGACCAGTCATTGGATGGAGCCAACAATAACAGGAAGAACACTCCAGACTGACCAGTCATTGGATGGAGCGCAACCCAATAACAGGAAGAACACTCCAGACTGACCAGTCATTGGATGGAGCCAACAATAACAGGAAGAACACTCCAGACTGACCAGTCATTGGATGAAGCCAACAATAACAAGAACAGCTGTACTAACTGTATAATAACTGATAGTAATATGTGACCTCTGGTGCCATGGTGATGACCTCCTGGTAGAGCTGGCGTGCCTGGTCGTGGCTGTCTGCGGAGCGGGAGAGGGCGCGGGCCAAGCCGAGGCGAGGGGCATGGGATCGACGGTTCAATAGAGCTTTGGGGAGAACGTTGCCACTCTCTGCCACAGCTGACTCTGTAGCCATACAGACACAAACCACAGACAGAGCAATCGGTTCCAAATGGAGCAATACTAAGTAGCCCACACACAGCAAATGACACAATCCATGAAATGAATGTTACTAGGCCAAAGACTGGATACCCGTGAGTGTAATTCCTACCCTGGATGGTAGCCTACCTTCTGTGGGCCCAGGTTTGGCTGGGCTTGGGGAGCAGTCTGGTTTAGACTTGCTGGGGGAGATGAGCTGGGTCTTGGAACTGCTGGGCTTGGCCGGGCCAGGGGTTTTGGCTGTTCCACCTTGCCCCCTGCTGAGTACAAATATAAACTACTTGGATCAGGGTTGGGCTCAATTTCCATTTCAATTAAAACAATTCAGACTGGAATTTCAGTATACTTCCTGAATGGACTGAATTTAAATATAATTTTACTCAACCCTGACTGGGAAAACTAATGATAGATAAAACAACACGTGTCCAAAAGCATGTCGTTCCCATTCCTTGGAATACCTCTCTCATTAGGCCGTGTTCTACGTCAAATACTGAAAGCCTTCAAAGCAGGCAGAAGAAGGCATTTACAGTCAGGGGAGGTGCACCAACAGAAATCAGCCACTGTGTAATATTTATGCTCTCCAACACGTCTAAAGTCTATCTGACTGACCTGGCTGGAGAGACAGTGCTTTTGGCTGGAGGGGCAGTAGAGGGGGTGTTTTTGGCAGTAGGGGCAGTAGAGGGGGTGTTTTTGGCCGGAGGGGCAGTAGAGGGGGTGTTTTTGGCTGGAGGGGCAGTAGAGGGGGTGTTTTTGGCTGGAGGGGCAGTCTTGCCTCCTCTTGTGGGGTTCTTGGCTGCAGCCGCAGTGCCCCCTCTAGCAGGACCTCCCATGCCACGCCCACATCCTCTCCCGGCAGCCACTGCAGTGTCAGAAGGACCAGAGCCACTCCCGCCCGCTCCCTGGCTGGCTGTCTCCTTGACTGCCTTCTCCTTGTCTGCTGCCAGCCTGTCCTGCCACCACTGCTGCTCTGAGGGAGGGGGAGGGATGGCACAAGGCTCAGTTGCATATATCAACGTGCGCACGCACGCACACACACACACACACACACACACACACACACACACACACACACACACACACACTTCATTAATCCCCCCCCCCCCCCCCCACACACACACACAGTCTTCTTTCATTACACACAGAAGCATGTACACACACACACACACACACACTATTCTCTTACTGGTGAGCTGTGTGGGTGTCTCTCCGCTCTGAGGCTTGTCCTCCAGTTCGATGCTTGCCTGGAAGCTGAGGCAGGCGTTGGCATTGGCTCCTTCTGATCTCTGGGAGCCGTGATCGTTGTCACACTGAGCCAGCTGGGCCAGCCCCAGGAGACACAGCGCGTGGCTGTCACGAGGAGTCGTTACCACGGCAACCTGGCAGACCTGGACACCACAGTTTGTTTTGTATGCAACACACCAACGATCACAGTCAATCAAAAGATCAAGATCAAAGTCACTGCGAGGGGAAAATATGAATGTATGCAAAACTCGCTGAGATATTGCCCCAAAAAAATATGAGACGACACCACACAGATCCAGGATCAGATGACTCTACCCTCAATCTTATTCTGGGGATGGAAGAATATCTGATGCTGTATCAGTAGGTAGGGCAACGTTTCCCAAATCATGTCCTGAAGACCCAAAGGGCTATTTCTTTTTTTTTGCACAGCGCACAACAACTAATTCATATAGTCAAAGCTTGATGATAAATAGATTTATAGATGATTTAATTCAGCATGTGTACCACTTGGGGTCCCCAGGACCGAGTTTGGGAAACACTGGGTTAGGGTCAACTTCTTCCTCTTCAGTCTAACCTTCTCCTGCATGTCCAGCAGCTCCCTGCAGGCGGGGATGGAGGTGAGGCGGATCAGACCTGTGAGAGCCTGACACCTCTTGACTACCCAGGCCTGTCTCTCCGTCTCTCCCTGCTTGCCCTGACCCTGGGTCAACTCAGCAGCCTGTCTCTCCGTCTCTCCCTGCTTGCCCTGACCCTGGGTCAACTCAGCAGCCTGTCTCTCCGTCTCTCCCTGCTTGCCCTGACCCTGGGTCAACCCAGCAGCCTTCTTTTGCCGAATGAGGCTCTGGAGGAGGGCAAAGTGGGCATCCAGCAACACCCACTCCAGCTGCTGGGACACCTCGTCCCGACACACGCACCGACACACACCGCGCGCTGCCAGCACCACAACACTGTTTCGGGGTAAAGGAAGATGGGCACACACACACACACACACACACACACACACACACACACACACACACACACACACACACACACACACACACACACACACACACATTAAGACAGAGACAGACCAGAATTGATCTAGTTTCCTGCATATATACTTAAATTCTGTCCTCAACAGAGGTAGAAGTGTGGATAAAAAACAGCCAGTATCTGGTGTGACCACCATTAGCCTCATGCAGCGTGACACATCTCCTTTGCATAGAGTATTTTATTTATTTCACCTTTGTTTAACCAGGTAGGCCAGTTGAGAACAAGTTCTCATTTACAACTGCGACCTGGCCAAGATAAAGCAATGCAGTGCGACAAAAACAACAACACAGAGTTACACATAAACAATGTAAAGTCAATAACACAATAGAAAAATGTATGTACAGAGTGTGCAAATGTAGAAGAGTAGGGCGGTACGGCAATAAATAGGCCATAGAGGCGAAATAATTACAATTTAGCATTAATACTGGAGTGATAGATGTGCAGATGATGATGTGCAAGTAGAGATACTGGGGTGCAAAAGAGCAAGAGGATAAGTAACAATATGGGGATGAGGTAGTTGGGTGGGCTATTTACATATTGGCTGTGTACAGGTACAGTGATCGGTAAGCTGCTCTGACAGCTGATGCTTAAAGTTAGAGAGGGAGATATAAGACTCCAACTTCAGGGATTTTTGCAGTTCGTTCCAGTCATTGGCAGCAGAGAACTGGAAGGAAAGGCGGCCAAAGGAGGAGTTGGCTTTGGGGATGACCAGTGAAATATACCTGCTGGAGCGCGTGGTACGGGTGGGTGTTGCTATGGTGACCAGTGAGCTGAGATAAGGCGGGGCTTTACCTAGCATAGATTTATAGATGACCTGGAGCCAGTGGGTTTGGCTATGAATATGTAGTGAGGGCCAGCCAACGAGAGCATACAGGTCGCAGTGGTGGGTAGTATATGTGGCTTTGGTGACAAAACGGATGGCACTGTGATAAACTTATCTATCAGGCTGTTGATTGTGGCCTGTGGAATGTTGTTCCCCCATCCTCTTCAATGGCTGTGTGAAGTTGCTGGATATTGGCGGGAACTGGAACACGCTGTCGTACAAGTCGATCCAGAGCATCCCAAACATGCTCAATGGGTGACATCTCTGGTGAGTATGCAGGCCATGGAAGAACTGGGTGATTTTCAGCTTCCAAGAATTGTGTACAGATCCTTGTGACACGGGGCTGTGCATTATCGTGTTGAAACATGAGGTGATGACGGCAGATGAATGGCACAACAATGGGCCTCAGGATCTCTTCACAGTATCCCTGTGCATTCAAATTGCCATTGATAAAATGCTATTGTGTTTGTTGTCCGTAACTTATACCTGCCCCATACCATAACCCCACCTTGGGGCACTCTGTTCACAACGTTGACATCAGCAAACCGCTCGCCCACACAACACCATACATGCTGTCTGCCATCTGCACGGTACAGTTGAAACTGGGATTAATCCGTGAAGAGAACACTTCTCCAGCGTGCCAGTGGCCCTCAAAGGTGAGCATTTGCCCACCGAAGTCGGTTACGACGCCGAACTGCAGTCAGGTCAAGACCCTGGTGAGGACGACAAGCATGCAGATGAGCTTCCCTGAGATGGTTTCTGACAGTTTGTGGAGAAATTCTTCAGTTGTCCAAACCCACAGTTTCATCAGCTGTCCGGGTGGCTGTTCTCAGACAATACCACAGGTGAAGAAGCTGGATGTGGAGGTCCTTGGTTGATGTGGTTACATGTGGTCTGCGGTTGTGAGACCGGTTGGACGTGCAGCCAAATTCTCTAAAACGAGGTGGCTTATGGTAGAGAAATTAACATTAAATTATTTGGCAACAGCTCTGGTGGACATTACTGCAGTCACCATGCCAATTGCAAGCTCCCTCAAAACATGAGACATCTGTGTTATTGTGTTGTGTGACAAAACTGCACATTTTAGAGTGGCCTTTTATTGTCCCCAGCACAAGGTGCACCTATGTAATGATCATGCTGTTTAATCAGCAGGTGGATGGATTGTCTTGGCAAAGAAGAAATGTTCACTAACAGGGATGGAAACACATTTATGCACAACATTTTAGAGAAAAAAGCTTTTTTGTGCATATGAAATATTTCTGGAATTTAAAAAAAATACTTTAGCTCACGAAGCATGGGACCAACACTTGCGTTTTATATCTTAGTTCAGTATACATAGAGACTTGGCGAGACAGATGAAAAGAGATTTGAACCAGGCAAGCAATATAAAACTCACGTGTGATAGACCTGCTCTGCGCTCATTGGCTTCTGAGAGAGAGTGTTCTTCTGTTGGAGGGCACCAAGGGTGAGGCAGCCACGCAGGAACTGTGTTCTCACACTGGACAGAGGGTCTGTCACGCTCTGCTCCAAACCACTGAGTTCATGTCACGGCAGGAAAAAAGGGGACCTTAAGCTTACAAAGAAACACTGACTGCACATCATGTAGAAGTCCACTTAAGGAAGTCTGGAAATCAAGCTACTCTCTCTCGATCCCGATCTCTCTGTCTTGGGCACGCACGCACGCACGCACGCACGCACGCACGCACACACACACACCTGTAGTTGTTCTCCGTGTTGCAGTACTGTGCTATAACATGCTCCAGGCCTTGTTGTAAAAACAGGGCTGCCTCCTTCTCCACAGCCTCTGAGGCTTCCTCCTGTAGCAGTAGAGCCAGACCTGTGAAGAACCTGCCCACACACACACACACACACACACACACACACACACACACACACACACGTTCAAGAGTTGCCTATCCGTGGCAATGTGACCAATAGGGCCAACCCAGGTATCCTGCATGCTACAGATTTGTCGTAGCCCACTGAGCTAAAGCTCAGGAGTTAAAGCAAGTCTGGTTCCCAGAACCAACTGCGTTAAACATACTACAGCGTGTGCTGACCTAAGTGCTGGCTGTGAGGGCCGCAGGGCCAGCCCGGTCTGCAGGTGCTGCAGTGCCTCCGTGTTCCTCTTCTGCAGCAGCAGCATACGCCCCACGTGGAGATTGTACTCCCAGAAGTCCTGGTTCAGCGACCAGGCATCCAGGTACTTCAGCAGGGCCCGGTGAATACAGCTCTCTTCGTCCCCAACGCCCGCACTGCCATCCTGAGGTACAAGGGGAGGAACGTCAACCCCCGCAGTCTGGGTCTGCACCAAGAGCGCTCAAACGTAGTCTTGAACTAACAGATCGGTCTGTTCTATAATTCATTTGAATAGGGGCTGTTCCTCCGGGAGCCAGCCAGGTCGACTGATCTCTGTGTGCCACTCTACTTACTCTAAGATCAATGAGTGAGAGATCAAAGCCGTTCAGAGGCCCTTCACAGGCTGTTCAAATGTCACACATCAACTGGGTTCCACGTCCATTGGACGTCTCTCTGACATTATATAGAGACACATAGATTCAGCTCAATGGTCCCTACCTAGTCCCTGATACTAGAATACCTAGTCCCTGATACTAGAATACCTAGTCCCTGACACTAGAACACCTAGTCCCTGATACTAGAAACCTAGTCCCTGATACTAGAATACCTAGTCCCTGATACTAGAATACCTAGTCCCTGATACTGAAATACCTAGTCCCTATCCCTGACACTAGAACACCTAGTCCCTAGTTACTATCCCTGATACTAGATACCTAGTCCCTGATACTAGAATACCTAGTCCCTGAACTAGAATACCTAGTCCCCCTAGATACTAAGAACTACCTAGTCCCTAGTCCCTGATACTAGAAATACCTAGTCCCCTGATACTAGAATACATATTCCCTGACACTAGAATAACGATAACAAACTAGTCCCTAGTCCCTGATACTAGAATACCTAGTCCCTATACTAGAAGTACCTAGTCCCTGAACTAGAATACCTAGTCCTGATACTAGGAATACCTAGTCCCTAGTCCCTGATACTAGAATACCTAGTCCCTGATACTAGAATACCTAGTCCTAGTCCCTGATACTAGAAACCTAGTCCCTGATACTAGAATACCTATCCCTGACACTAGAATACCTAGTCCCTAGTCCTGATACTAGAATACCTAGTCCCTGACACTAGATACCTAGCCTAGTCCCTGATACTAGAATACCTAGTCCCTGATACTAGAATACCTAGTCCCTAGTCCCTGATACTAGAATACCTAGTCCCTGACACTAGAATACCTAGTCCCTTGATACTAGAATACCTAGTCCCTGATACTAGAATACCTAAGTCCCTGATACTAGAATACCTAGTCCCTGATACTAGAATACCTAGTCCCTAGCCCTGATACTAGATACCTATCCCTGACATGAGAATACCTAGTCCCTGATACTATGATATAAACCTAGTCCCTGATACTAGAATACCTAGTCCCTAATACTAGAATACCTAGTCCTGATACTAGAATACCTAGTCCCTGAACTAGAATACCTAGTCCCTGATACTAGACTTACTAGTCCCTGATACTAGAATACCTAGTCCCTGAACTAAATACCTAGTCCTGATACTAGAATACCTAGTCCCTATGATACTAGAATACCTAGTCCCTGATACTAGAATACCTAGTCCCTGATACTAGAATACCTAGTCCCTGATACTAGAATACCTAGTCCTAACTAGAATACAGTCCTCTGATACTAGAATACCTAGTCCCTGATACTAGAATACCTAGTCCTAGTCCTGATACTAGAATACCTAGTCCCTGATACTAGATACTTCCCTGAACTAGAATACCTAGTCCCTAGTCCCTGATACTAGAATACCTAGCCCTGAACTAGAATACCTAGTCCTGATACGTAGAAATACCTAGTCCCTAGTCCCTGATACTAGAAATACCTAGTCCCTGATACTAGAATACCTAGTCCCTGATACTAGAATACCTAGTCCCTGATACTAGAATACCTAGTCCCTGATACTAGAATACCTAGTTTTTCTTGCCCCTTTTTTTGGAGAAAGATTATTAGACCAATTGAAATTATATTGAGTAAAAGTATTTATTGGTTGTCTTTAATATGAGAAAATGTAATGACGGTTATCGGTTGATATCTTGGAGAATTTTTTTATTTTTATATATTTTTTCAGATTGGAAAGTTGTGTCATTAGATTAGGGGTGGGTATGTTGTCGCAAGCAATTCTGGCAGCGGGGAAAAAATGGGGTCCCTGCTTAAAAAGGTTTGAACACCACTTTCTCAATATATATCTTTGTAATTGTATGTACGGTGTCTCTGACCTTGCCTGCCTTCTTGGAGAGGAAGATGAACAGGGTCTGGATGTAGTCTGCCTTGCCCGACTGGCCCTGCTCTTTCAACTGGTGGTACTCTGTGTCCAGGGCCTGTAGCTGGTTCTCCAGGGTAGGCGTGCCAGGGAAGCCATGCAGCTTACACACAGCCAGGATGTCATCCTGACGCGCCGTGGACTTGGCACTGCTGAGGTCCTCAACGTCCCCGTCAGCCTGGAGGAGGAAACAGAAGAAGAAGAAAATCCACCGAGTCATACACATATTCAAATTGGTCACGTTCTGGAGTAAAGGGCGCGTTATACAGGAACAGGGTTTGGTAGGTTATTTTCTAAATGTAAACCATTACAGTTACGAGTTACTTGTCCAAAATAGTAATCAGTAACCTACCTTTTGGATTAATCAAACTCAGTAGTGTAATCTGATTAGTTTCGGTCAGTGACGACCCGTTATTCAGGGCAGCCTGTTTCGAGCCCCACATTTTGTGGGGGGGCTTACCTGTTTTGCATGTTATTTTGGCATTAATACGTGTCATATATCAGATTGAAAACAATGTAAAAATATATATATAATTGAGTTAATAAAGCTGCATACAAACATGGTCTCTTTCTTGTTTTCTTGAGTAAAGCAGCTCCAAAATGCAGGTGTTTCAGCCTAGCTCAGTGCTTTCTGTGGTCGTGGGGCAACCAGCGGAAAATACGGAACGTTGCACCGTGATTGGTGCCCATCCAGGAAGGCACAAGGTCATTGGCCACAGATAAAATGTCAATTCACGTTCATGTACAGCAGCTTTGATTGGACTGATCTTGTCAACATCTTACTTTCAAAATTTTAGCTAGCAGTCATCATCATGAATCAAGTCGACAATCTACTGGCAAATAATTTTCAATCTTTGTCATATGAAGAGAAATTATGAAGAGAAATTATAGATAAAATGTATCGGTGCTCATCGGCCATTGGACATAAACATTACACAACAAGTTGGAAATCGCAAATTCAACAATGAGTTGTTTGGCCTTGCGATAGACTAACGTCCTGTCCAGGGGGCTGTAAATCAAGCTGCTTCACGCTACAGAATTAGGAGATTGGCCCATAGGGCAGCAGCCTTTCTGGCTTGGCCAAGGCTTACTTACTTTCCTCCTCAGTCCGTACATCTCTGCTGCATAGTGTTGCTCCTCCAGGGCCAGCCCCAGGAAGAAGTGGAGTCTGGGGTCTCGTGGCTTCAGCTTGATGGCTGAGGCATAATAGACAGCAGCCTGCTCCAGACAGTCCAGAGGAGACTGACCATCCTCATACTGCAGCAGGTCACCTGGGTAGGTCCGGTACACACACACACACACACACACACACACACACACACACACACACACACACACACACACACACACACACACACACACACACACGATGAGGAAAAGGGTATTCCGTGCCAGCCTCATTTTTACTTTTACTTATGAAAGATTGCCTGCCTCTTTTTGCATGAAATATTCAATCGGTGTAAATTGCTTCTGCAATATCAACCCTTATCTGTCACTTTACATTGTTGTCAGGCCCTTTGCGTCCCAGAGGAAAATAAAGAGCTTCTATTTTAACACACATGACGGATGTATCGCCACCGCTCCTGTTGTTTTACAGCCTTTTACACTCTAGAACAATCTAAGCCTCTCTCCCTAACTATGGCTTCATAGCACTGACACACACAAAGGGTCGTTCCACCTCAAAAAGCACAAGAAAGAGGATTTGGACACCCACCATCTCAGATTGGTCTAAAACTGTTTCTGTAGTGAGAAAAAAAAATGTGATTAGTAACCCTGCAATATTATTTTGTTGGAATATAATTTGATCTCTGAGAAATTAAGATAATTGATTGCATGCAAATTGGCCATTTTAATGTATAGGATTCATTTAATAGTCAATAAATATATTACCTAACATTCCAATTGGGACCAAACTTTTTTATAACAATGAGTAAGACATGAAACCCACTGGGCAAGGATGTCAATTCAATGTCTATTCCACAGTGGTTCAACATAATTGAATTGAAATGACGTGGAAACAACGTTGATTGAACCAGTGTGTTCCCAGTGAGAAGCCACCCACAGAACCCCCCCCTACACCAACAACGAGTACACAGTAAGGAACCCAATATGTAATTTAGTCATTTGAGTAAACTATCCCTTTAGCTTCAGGATTCTTAAAGAAAGAAATAAAACACCTAATAGCAGGAACAGCACCATCTAGTGGTCAGAACCCGGAAATATCAGGATGTAGGACCTAACAACATAAACATAACATCACCGAATTCATTGAGAATACATTACATAGTATGAAGAAACAATACTCCAAGCAGCAGCTTCATACTACTAGTATAGATAACTGATACTGTATACTGGTTGTTGGGGTGGGATTGGTGTGGGGCGTCCGTGGGTGGCTTTTCAAAAAAAATTGGGATTCCTCATGTCTTACTGATTGTTAGAAACAAGTTTGGTCACAATTGGATGTTAGGTAATATATTCATTATATTATATGAATCCTATACATTAAAATGGCAATCAATTAGCTTAATTTCTTCAAAGATCAAATTACATTATTTTATTTTTTTTACCCCATTTTCGTGGTAGTCAATTGTTTAGTAGTTACTATCTTGTCACATCGCTACAACTCCCGTACGGAGTTGGGAGAGACGAAGGTCGAAAGCCATGCGTCCTCCGAAACACAACCCAACCAAGCCGCACTGCTTCTTAACACAGCGCGCATCCAACCCGGAAGCCAGCCGCACCAATGTGTCGGAGGAAACACCGTGCACCTGGCGACCTGGTTAGCGCGCACTGCGCCCGGCCCGCCGCAGGAGTCGCTAGTGCGCGATGAGACAAGGATATCCCTACCGGCCATAAGCCTCCCTAACCCGTACGACGCTAGGCCAATTGTGCATCGCCCCACGGACCTCCCGGTCGCGGTCGGCTGCGACAGAGCCTGGGCGCGAACCCAGAGTCTCTGGTGGCACAGCTAGCGCTGCGATGCAGTGCCCTAGACCACTGCACCACCCGGGAGGCCGATTAAATTGACATTTCAACAAATAATGTTGCAGGAATGCTCATTTGATCTGTTTCTACGACAGAAAAGATTTCAGAAAAATCTGAGATGGTCGGTGTCATAGCTGCTGAATTACATGGAAGTGACCGCAGTGGACTGACCCCAAGTGGAATGCCCCAGTGGACTGACCCCAGTGGACTGACCCCAGTGGAATGACCCCAGTGGAATGACCCCCAGTGGACTGACCCCAAATGGACTGACCCCAGTGGACTGACCCAGTGGAATGACCGCCAGTGGACTGACCCGTGGACTGACCCAAGTGGATGCCCCAGTGGGACTGACCCAGTGGACTGACCCGTGGAATGACCCAGTGAAATGACCCCAGTGGACTGGACCCATGAATGACCCAGTGGAATGACCCAGTGGACTGACAAGTGGAATGACCCCAGTGGACTGACCCCAGTGGACTGACCCAGTGGAATGACCCCAGTGGAACTGACACCCAGTGGACTGACCCAGTGGGACTGACCCCCAAGTGGAATGACCCAGTGGAACTGACCCAGTGGAATGACACCAGTGGACTGACCCAGTGGAATGACACCAGTGGACTGACCTCCCAGTGGAATGACACCAGTGGAATGACCAGTGGAATGACCCAAGTGGACTGACCCCAGTGGAATACCCCAGTGGACCGACCCAGTGGAATGACCCAAGTGGACTGGACCCCAGTGGAACTGTGAATGAACCGCCCAGTGGAATCCCGTTGATCCCAGTGGACCGACCTCAGGATGGACAGTCATGACCACCAGTGATGACCATGGCTGACCCCAGTGGACTGGACCAAGATCCCCGTGGAATGACCCCAAGTTGAATGACCCGCAGTGGACTCCTGACCCAGATGGGGGAACTGACCCCAGTGGAAAACCCGTGTGACCAGAGAACTGACCCAGTGCGGAACCCTGAACACAGTGGAATGACCCCAGTGGACGACCCCAGTAGAATGAACCCAGAGTGGATGAACCCCAAGTGGGAACTGGACCCCGTGGGAACCTTACCCCAGTTGGACACCTGGATACCCCAGTGGATGACGCCAGTGGAATGAACCCAGATCGATGACTGCCCAGTGGAAACTGAACCCCAGTGTAGATGACCAGTGGGAACTACGCCCAGTGGAACCGACCCCAGTGAAGAACTCCAGTGGAATGACCCCAGTGGAATGACCCCAGTGGAATGACCCCAGTGGACCGACCCCAGTGGAATGACCCCAGTGGAATGACCCCAGTGGAATGACCCCAGTGGACTGACCCCAGTAGAATGACCCCAAAGCCACACGTTCTAAATGAATAATCAGCACGATAGAAAAGAGGAAACTGGTGTTTGTTTCCAAGACTTCTTGCACTTTGAACTCTGAAAGACCCTTTACTGTTCCTCATTAAAGACCATCATGGAAGACTGTTTAAGGTGGCTTTGAATTGTTTTTGGAATTACATCCCTTTTCCCGCTGGATTTCTTCCAGGTCGCCGAATCTAACTGTCTGTCACAGAGTCTGTATTAGAAGAGCAAGCACACTGTATATGTTCAACACATGACCTGGTACAGACACACCGCTTGGGCTCAACTTTGTGAGTTTTAAGGATTCGATTTCAGAATGAGGACCAACGAGTCCTCATTCAACGCTTCTCTGATGTCACTTCTCAGAGTCAGTGATTAGTCAGGAACAAGTGAACAAAAAAAAGACAAACAGTAACTTGAGTGTCCTGCATCATGTCTGGATAGGCCCTTGACGCTAATGCTAACTAGCCTCTCTTCATGAATTTTTCAATAAGCAAGGCTAATTCGCTATGCTAACGCTAACTAGCCTCTCTTTGTGTATTTTTCCAATGGGCAAGGCTAATCCGCTATGCTCACAGAGGTTTGGCTTAGATGCGTTGGATGGAAACTCTTACCGACCTGGTTTGGGCAGACGCTCTCTGTAGAGTTTCAGATTGTCTTGGGCCAGGGAACACAGATTATCGACACTATCCTGTCCTATTGCCTTTTGTAGTCTCTTCTCCCAGTTATGCACCTGTGGAGAACAAAGGAAATATCCTCACTTATGCAGAATGAATGATGCTTCATCAGCAACACAATAGCAGAGAATCTATCTAATCAGATGACAAAGGTTTGAACAATCTTAGCAACAACGATGATAGCGAATAGAGCAAGATATGAAAACTAGGCAACGCTTTACAATATTTCAGTTCTCTGTAGGACATAAATTATGTAAATACCTAGTATCAGTGAGTAATCTATAACTAGAGTGTAAACCTCTATCATATGTATGTAAAGTGCTCTTATTACCTCCAAGGTGTGTTTGGTCTCTATCTCCAAGCAGGTCGAGGATGCAAAATGCTTCTTGTACCAGCTTGTCTCAGTGACGTCCTGAAAGAAAGGTACATTTAAAGCTGAAATCCACATAAGAGGAAACTGTGCCACTATTCAACCCAGCACATACAGTATGTTATGTTATTGTTTTTGTTTTGATGGAGAGGATGAGGAGGAGAGGATGAGGAGGGGAGGAGGAGAGGATAGGAGGAGAGGATGACAGGAGGAAGTAGGAATGAGGGAGTGAGAAGGAAGGTGAGGAGGAAGAGGATGGGGAGAGGATAGGAAGCGGATGAGGAAGGAGAGAGGAGGAGGAAGGAGATAAGCATACATGGGGTGGGCAGGGTAGCTAGTGGTTAGAGACAGGTAGCCTAGTGGTTAGAGCAGGTAGCCTAGTGGTTAGAGAGCATATGGTAGCCTAGTGGATAGAGCAGGTAGCCTAGTGGTTAGAGACAGTAGCCTAGTGGTTAGAGCAGGTTAGGCCTAGTGGTTAGAGCAGTAGCTAGTTGGTTAGAGCAGGTAGCCTAGTGGTTTAGAGACAGGTAGCTAGTGGTTAGAGACAGGTAGCCAGTGGTTAGAGCAGGTAGCCTAGTGGTTAGAGCAGGTAGCCTAGTGGTTAGAGACAGGTAGCCTAGTGGTTAGAGGACAGGTAGCCTAGTGGTTAGAGCAGGTAGCCTAGCGGTTAGAGCAGGTAGCCTAGTGGTTAGAGACAGGTAGCCTAGTGGTTAGAGCAGGCTAGCCTAGTGGTTAGAGACAGGTAGCCTAGTGGTTAGAGGGTGCTAGTGGTAGAGCAGGTAGCCTAGTGGTTAGAGCAGGTAGCCTAGTGGTTAGAGCAGGTAGCCTAGTGGTTAGAGCCAGGTAGCCTAGTGGTTAGAGACAGGTAGCCTAGTGGTTAGAGCAGGTAGCCTAGACGGTAGAGAGGTAGTCCTAGGCGTTAGAAAAGGTAGCCTAGTGGTTAGAGCAGTAGCCTACGCTGGTTAGACGCAGGTAGCCTAGTGGTTAGAGCCAGGTAGCCTAGTGGTTAGAGCAGGTAGCCTAGTGGTTAGGCAGGTAGCCTAGTGGTTAGAGCAGGTAGCCTAGCGGTTAGGTGCGGAGAGCAGTAGCCTAGGGTTTTAGAGCAGGTATCCTAGTGGTTAGAGCAAGGTAT
>NW_019943190.1:167406-170182 GCF_002910315.2 Salvelinus sp. IW2-2015 | reverse complement strand
ATGTTAGAGCAGTAGCCTAGTGGTTAGAGCAGGTAGCCTAGTGGTTAGACAGGTAGCCTGGAGGTGGTTAGACAGGTAGCCTAGTGGTTAGACAGGTAGCCTAGTGGTTAAGACAGGTAGCCTAGTGGTTAGAACAGGTAGCCTAAGTGGTTAGAGCAGGTAGCCTATGTGGTTAGACAGGTAGCCTAGGGTTAGAACAGGTAGCCTAGTGGTTAGACAGGTAGCCTAGAGGTTGTAGATCAGGAGCCTAGAGGTTAGAGCAGTAGCCCAGGTAGCCTAGTGGTTAGAGCAGGTATCCTAGTGGTTAGAGCAGGTAGCCTAGCGGTTAGAGCAGGTAGCCTAGCGGTTAGAGCAGGTAGCCTAGTGGTTAGAGACAGGTAGCCTAGTGGTTAGAGCAGGTAGCCTAGTGGTTAGAGCAGGTATCCTAGTGGTTAGAGCAGGTAGCCTAGGCGTTAGACAGGTAGCCTAGTGGTTACAGGTAGCCTAGCAGTTTAACCCACTGTTCCCCGATAGGCCGTCATTGTAAATAAGAATTTGTTCTTAACCGAATTACCTAGTTAAATAAAGGTTAAATGGAAATCCAGTATCATGTTAAAAACAATTTCCAGTACATATTCTGCTGTTTTGTCAATGATGTCAGAGGGGTAAAAAAACGGTGTAATTTATTTAAAGGTATTTTTTGTTGTTGTTGTAACGGACGTGGCAGTTTCACCATTACGTATTCCAGCATTAAGATTGCATTAATAAGGGATTAAGATTGCATTAATATTTCACACAGACATGCAATGCGGCAAGTTTTATTACGGGATGGTCATTTGGTTAGAGCACTTCAACCTATAGGCTGAAACATACCTGAGGTAAGCACCAATGTTAAAGCACGAGAAGAGCCTAGATATCGATGGCTGTGATTTCAGTCCTCTGCACATACGTGTGTATGCACACACACAGACACACACACGTCAATGTTTCATGCTGACCTTTTGGTCCAGGTCCGCTGAGGGTTTGTGTGGACACTCCAGTGCATGTGACCCCACTTCAGCCAGTTTCATCACACTCTCACATCCTTTGAAGAGGTAACAGAGACATGCCATGATTAATGACAAACACACAGTAGATGTGGTTCCTTCTCTAACTGCTGATTAGCTGATATTGATATGAGTGAAATTTGAACATTACAACATTCTTTCAATATAATAAATTATATTTAAGAAAGTAATCATCGTTCTGGCTTGTGACAGTGTACCTCGGTATGCGAAGAAGCACTTGACCAGGGCAGAAGACATGGTCTTGTCCAGGTCGTGTTCCAGAACCTTCCAGCTGTCTCCGAGGGGACACTCGTTTAGCGGGTCGACCTTCGACCTTCTCGCCAGCATGTCAATGTAGGGGGCTGAGAACAGGTGCTGTGGATCACTGCAGAAAACAGTGTCAGAGACTCAATTGATGAGAAAGAATCCAGGCACATTGATAAATAACTTTGCCTGAGACATAAAGCGACTCAGAGTGCTGATCTAGGATCAGTTTTTCATTTCAGATAATATTGAATACGAGGGGACCTGATCCTAGATCAGCATTACTCTGAGCTTCTGTGTGACTATGGGCCCTGAAGAGTAAGAGAACTGACAAATTTAGTGGGTGCCACTAATTATCAGGTAGAACAGAACACCAGCAGTACTCTGGAACTCCAGGGTAGGATTAGAATACCCCTGCTATAGTAACTCTACCTCCAGGGTAGGATTAGAATACCCCTGCTATAGTAACTTTACCTCCAGGGTAGCGGGGCTGAGAACAGGTGCTTGGTCACATGCAGAACACACGAAGTGTCACGAGACTCAATTGATGAGAAAAGAATCCGGGCACATTGATAAATAAACTTTGCCTGAGACATAAAGCGACTCAGAGTGCTGATCTAGGATCAGTTTTTCATTTCAGATAATATTGAATACGAGGGACTGATCCTAGATCAGCATTACTCTGGCTTCTGTGTGACTATGGGCCTTGAAAGATGTAAGAAGAACTGACAACATTTAGTGGGTGCACTAATTAGTCAGGTAGAACAGAACACCTAGCAGTACTCTGGAACTCCAGGATTAGGATTAGAATACCCCTGCTATAGTATCCTACCTCCAGGGTAGGATTAGAATACCCCTGCTATAGTAACTTTTACCTCCAGGGTAGGATTAGAATACCCATGCTATAGTAACTTTACCTCCAGGGTAGGATTATGATACCCCTGCTATAGTAACTCTACCTCCAGGGTAGGATTAGAATACCCCTGCTATAGTAAACTCTACTCCAGGTAGATTAGAATACCCTGCTATAGTAACTCTACCTCCAGGGTAGGATTAGAATACCCCTGCTATAGTAACTTATCTCCAGGGTAGGATTAGAATACCCCTGCTATAGTAACTCTACCTCCAGGGTAGGATTAGAATACCCCTGCTATAGTAACTCTACCTCAGGGTAGGATTAGAATACCCCTGCTATAGTAACTTACCCCAGGTAGGATTAGAATACCCTGCTATAGTAACTTTAACCTCCCAGGGTAGGATTAGAATACCCCTGCTATAGTAACTTTACCTCCAGGGTGGATTAGAATACCCCTGCTATAGTAACTTTTACCTCCAGGGTAGGATAGAATACCCCTTGCTATAGTAATCTACCTCCAGGGTAGGATTATAAATACCCCTGCTATAGTAACTCTACCTCCAGGTAGGAATAGAATACCCTGCTATAGTAACTTTACCTCCAGGGTAGATTAGAATACCCTGCTCTAGTT
>NW_019943190.1:152863-167381 GCF_002910315.2 Salvelinus sp. IW2-2015 | reverse complement strand
AACTCTACCTCCAGGGTAGGATTAGAATACCCCTGCTATAGTAACTCTACCTCCAGGGTAGGATTAGAATACCCCTGCTATAGTAACTTTACCTCTGGTTGATGGATATGGGTCTGTAGAGGGCCGTCAGAGTGACAGGGCACTCATAGGAGACCTGCTCTTTCACGTCACTGAAAGACACAGCCATGGGAAGCTGCTCTCGCATCACCAACACATAGTACATCTGGGAGTGGTTTTGAAAGAGACATTCTTTAATCCCATCAGGAATCATTGAATATTTTATGTATCATTATATCTAAAGTACAAAGATTTGGCAAAGGTTTCCATAAAAATGTTGCCAGTACAGTAGCAGTTTGTGTAATTACCTGAGAATTGCTGCCATCTGCTGATAAGACCTTGATACTGATGACAGTTTCTCCAACAGTCAATGGAGAAGGTTGGGAATCACTTTCTTCATTCACTGAAACGTTCATGTTTTTATCTGGAACTTTGGGTAGTATGGTCACCGAGTTACAGTAGAAAGGAACTGTGCCTAAATTAAAAGATTACCAGTTTTTTTTTTTTAAACAGCACATTATATAAGTCATAGAATAAGTCATGAGAATAAAATAGAATACATACTTTATTTTCATATATCTTTTTTTTTTAATGCATATCCACTTACTTGAGTAATCATAGATGTTTGCCGAAAATGTAGGTTGTAATTGAACATTTCCTTCAATTGTAAGGTCACTCAACTCTGCAGTTCTCGCAGACAGTTTGGTGACCTCAATGCAATATTTTTTGGAGGTGCCATCCTCGGCTACCACCTCTATTTCAACCAAATTCAATCCATCATTCAGTTTGATGGACTTTGAGCCATCACCACAACGCTGAAAATGTCAAATGTATTGATTTGCAAGAGCATGAAGAACAAATAATGTGCCTAGTACACAGTGTAGGATATCTTATAGTATTTAAAATATATATTCGCATCCAAACATTACTTTGTTGAAACTTACGATTTTATAACAGGCTCCGCAGTCACTTGTGAGCAGGTCCAATGTAACCTGGTCGACATCGCTTGCAACAGTAACTTTATAAATTGTTACATCTGCTTTGAACGCAGGCTGCAACGTCTGTCCCGAAATTACAAGCTTCTCCAAATCACAATTGTCCATTTTAGCTTTTCTTTTTAAAGCTTTTTGAAACTGTTTTAATTCTAGGATTTCTGTAAACAGTCGCACGTACACTGACGGACTGACATTTCAGTGTCTGTATGTAACCATGGAAACAGCTCGTTTGGCTCTCAGTTCAAATACGGAACGCCGTTTGGGTCTTTGCGTATCTAAAAATTATACCTTGACGCGTTCCGTACTCAAATTCTATTAAAAGGCTGATAAATCCTGTTAATGATGCCATTGCCACCTAAATTAATCCCATTCTTCTAACTTTACAGTTAAAATAGCCAGCATAGCCTATGGAGGTACACTTGTGTCTTTTTGTCGAGAGCAAAACATATATATATTTTTTCAATCAAAAATAATTGTTCTGAAAGACAAAAAGAGGCCTCAAAGTACTTCATTGAACATTTGTCTACAAATAAGTAAGAATAAAAAAAGTTAAAATAACTTCTTAGATTTGATGGAGACATTATACATCTTAGTACCTTATCAATGATTTATGATTTGTATCAATGTGGAGGAGAGACAGGGGAGCAGGAACAGAGTATCTTCGCCGAGCAATGCAACGAAGCTGGATCAATCTGGCTATGATACCTGCACCATCTACACGCTGAAAAGACTCCCTAACTCTTCTCCATTGTACACGATGATGTCACGACTTCCGCCGAAGTCGGTTCCTCTCCTTGTTCGGGCGGCGTTCGGAGGTCGACGTCACCGATCTTCAAGCCATCGCCGATCCACCTTTAATTTTCCATTTGTTTTGTCTTGTTTTCCCACACACCTGGTTTACATTTCCCTAATTACTTGTCATGTATTTAACCCTCTGTTCCCCCCATGTCTGTGTGTGAAATTGTTTATTGTTTCGTGTATGCGCACGTTAGACTGGTTGCGCTGGGTTATGTCAACCCGTATTGTGTTTAGTGTTCTTAGTGCCGTGTGTTTTGTGTTTTGTTCGCCTAAATAAAAGGCACCGTTTGCTACCCAAATTCTGCTCTCCTGCGCCTGACTCCCTTACAGCTAGTTACGCATACCTAACAGATGACCCATTGCTCTGAGACTTCCTTTGACCATTCTAAAGCAGGTATGGGGCATCCTTGTCTTGATGGCCCTGACTTTCTGGTCGAACTCTTCATCTGACATATCAGAATAGCATTCCCTGACAGACATATTGTGTTCTTTCATACTTCTGTAAATGATCGACCTTGAAATGCCATGCATGTCAGCTAAGTTAGCCAGAGGAAAAACAGTATCCAGCATACTTTGAAGTGTCTCACGAGTAATTTATAGTTTTGGCCGTCCTACATTCCCACTATAAGAACTGATACCAACTTCAGTAAATAGTGAAGGGACAACATTGTGTGTGAGATAGGTGCTGACAACTTCAATAAACTGTTGCAGATCATCTACCACCTCCGTGGGAATATCAATATAATTTACCCCAGCTCGAACAAACTAACTCTTGTGTGCACACAAACAGGAGATATTCAAAATCAATGGGTAATCTGGTGATGATAGATCTTAACCCATCCCTCAACCTGATCAATAGCTGCTGAGCCATTCTTCCCTGCAATGAAACAATATCCCAATTAGTTAATGTTAAATGATTAAAAACAATGCATGTATGACAACACTGAGTGCAACTGTGTTTTAAAGTAGGCCTATGTTTCATTAGCTAATGGAAACGCAGTTATATTTTTCTGCAAAAAAGCTAACCGTTACAATGTCATGAACTGGTGAACTGGTGTTTCAATCAACAACAAAAAAGTTTAAAAAGCAATAAAAAAATAACACTGCAAGCAAAGGGGGCAGTCTAGCCAAATATATTTTTTGTTCTCGAAATATGTTTTTGAAATAAAATGCATAAAGTTTTGCGATCTATTACAAAATATTTCATTGCAAAAAATTGTTTTACTTGGAAGCCTCGTTTTTGCTTTCAGAACAATTATTTTTGATTGAAAAAAAATAAGAAGTTTTGCTCTCGACAAAAAGATACAAATGTCCCTCCATAATAGCCCTTGGCGATATACACTTCAGCGCTTGAATGTATTTTTCTGCACCCCAACACAGTAGAGAGCGGGTTGAGTTTATGGATAGCGGAAATGCAAAACATAGACGAGAATGTTGACGCTGATGTACTTCCGGTCGGACTACAAAGTGTGTGTGTATGGAGAAACAGGTAGGCAACTTCACATTATTGCAATAACTAGCTGCAATAATGAACTATCCAAACAATGGGTAGTTAAGGAAGTGTTGCGAGGGACTTTGTAATTGACTTAAATAATACGTTTCCTCTGAGCCGTAGTTAACGTTAGCTGTTCAAAATCCTTGCTTTGAACGCTAGTTAACATCATGCATGGCTAACGGCAATTCGGAGTACAATGCATTTCTCATTCCTGGATTGAGGTACATTTTCCGAGGTGTCTTAATCTACACAGGAAGCCTGTTCGCGGATCTACTGGCAACATGCGTGTCTATTTTAGCCAATGACGATATATTTGTCTCTTCATCTGTGTTTTAGCTGCATCAAAGATGGTGGAATAAATATATGCTGCCATTCAGTTGTCATGGAATCGTTAACATTAGTAGTTAACAAGTCGGTTAACTACCGTTTTCTAGTATCTACTATGTCTATCTAGCTAACATTTTTTGAATTGTCTTTCTCAATCTCCCCAGACAACATGGCAGAGGACATCCCTGTGGAAGACTACCCTACTGAGATTGAGGAGCAGCTCACAGGGTTTGAGTCGTCAGTCGGTGCTGTCAACAACATGGTGCAGACCGTCATAGCTATGCCAAGAAATGAGCTGGTACAACGGGTAAGTAGTGGTCAGCCAGTCGGTGACTTGGTTTTCAGTGTTATCTGAAGTCCTGGGGTGTATTCATTACGTCTCGCAATGGAAACCGTTTTACAGTTTATGAACCAGACAGAGCAAACGAAACTGTGAGGGGCCTACCTGAATTCTTCCAATACAACTCTCGTTTTCTGTTTGGAGTGAATGGTATCTGTCACAAAGCATTTTGCAACAGAAACGTCGTAATGAATACACCCATGATTTTTGGGAGTGTCAGTCAACAGAACAGTAATATTTAGGCCTCTGCTGTCTATGTAGGAGGTTCAATTACACTGAACTGGGGTGCACAGAGCTATGGTCTGACACGTGACCGGGCAAAACGTGCGAAAGCGAAGCACCCTGCTCCAAAATGTAACTGCAATCTAATGCGCCGGGTCATGTTGTCAACAAGGCAGCACGGTGCATGCTTCAGAAACGGGGCTACAACATGTATTTTCTGTAAAAAAATATATATGTTTGAATTCTCAAACTGGTTTTCCTTGGGAAGGAAGATAAAGCACATGTTTTCTATCAAAGGTGTTTTTCATGTGGAAACAGGGAATACTATGGTATTACTCCCATGTGCTTTACATAGGCTACATCAGCCTGTTTACCAAACGAATGCAGTGACTTTTAACCTGGTGCAAACCCGACCTACCTGTTCGAACTGGGTGAGAGAAAACAAACCCTTTCAATGTGTCTCTTGCTTTCTTGACAGCTGAATCCTCTGGAACAAGCCAAGCTGGACCTAATGTCTGCATATAGCCTCAACTCTCTTTTCTGGAGTAGGTTTGCTATATTTTCCTAGCACGCAAAGCCAGGTTAATGTTGTACAATTATATCCAGTCTGCTGGAAAACATGTATGTAAAGATGATTAAATGACTGTCACCACAACACTCCCCATGCTAAATGTGTATTGTTGTTTTGTTGTTTACAGTGTACTTGGTCACACAAGGAATAAACCCCAAAGAACATGGAATCAAGCAAGAGTTGGTAAGATTTTTATATATTTTTTTATATTTTTACCCTGAGGGGCATTCCACTCATCCCACCCTATTATGGTCTGTCAACTTCCATAACCTCCATACAACACCACACCTATACTGTAGCCTACTGTAAGTCACTTAAGATAACAGTTTGCTAAGTAGGGATGGGGCATTTGAAATCAATTCACAATTCGAATAACATCAGGACATGTTTTAGTCATCTTGGATGCGGCTTGCTTGTAGCAGTGCGATGGGCAGAGGCCGGTGAGTTTTACGAGGGAGGGAGGGAGAGAAACCCTAAAAACTCACGCTAATTAGACAAACTTGTTGATTCCATAGTTTCCATCTCTGGAGTCTACATAAAAGTATTCAGTATTCAGATCCCCTGATTTTTATCCCCACGTTTTGTTACGTTACAGCCTTATTCTAAAATTGATTTAATCAATCTACACACAATACCCCATAGTGACAAAAGAAAAACAGTTCTTCTCTGCAGATCCTATCAAGCTCTGTCAGGTTGGATGGGGAGCGTTGAAATTGTAATTTGGGTGCATCGGTGTGACTAGAAAAATGAAGGATTCTAGCTTTATTACCTCATATTTTTCATTGTGCTCCTACGTTTCTTTGTGTGCGCCTACATTTTTAAACTTAGGCGCACACGTGAGCCCTGTATCTATCATCTCATCTGGTAGTGCCTGTCTTGACTGCATCAAATTGATGTGAAGAAGCTAGATGGCCAGCTAGCTAGCGAACGAGACTAATTGAGGCTGTTTTTGCTGCACTTCCCGTCCTTGTCTACAACAACTAAACAACAATTAAACAACAGTCTTACCTGATGGTTGCTCGTCGTTGTAGTCTGCTCCTTCTGATTTTAACTAACTTAATTACTTCATTTCCGTTGATTAGAGATCTCCCACGTTGCTGGCTACACCTAGAGACACTGACTGTAGACAGTGCCACTTTGATTGGCCAGTATGTCTTTTTTTATGAGGTGCACGTCACATTAAAAGTTTTAAATTTTTTAAAATTGAGCATTTTAAATATCATGGTATATCTAGTATGTGTTGTGCTGTCACAGATTATTTTATTTAATTTAGACAAAGCATTTTCATTGTTAAAATGGGCCTATGATAAAACATAAATAACAATAATACTCCTGCTAGTATTAGAATATTAACGCCTGTTCGAATAACCATGCCCACCCCTACTGCTAAGTATCATTATGTTATTTCTAAGTCCTTTATTTTCTTGTCACCTCGCTGTAGGAGAGGATCAGGATGTATATGAACCGTGTAAAGGAGATCACTGACAGGAGGAAAGCGGCCCGTCTCAACAAAGCAGCGGCGTCCCGCTTCCTCAGGAACGCCCTGTGGAAACTTGAGGAAAGGGCGTCAAAGGGCACGCCAGGTCGTGCCCCTCAGGACACGCCAGGTCTTGCCCCCCAGGACACGCCAGGTCTTGCCCCCCAGGACACGCCAGGTCTTGCCCCCCAGGACACGCCAGGTCTTGCCCCCCAGGACACGCCACGGCGTCGTGCCCCCAGCACACGCCAGGTCTTGCCCCCAGGACACGCCAGGTCTTGCCCCCCAGGACACGCCAGGTCTTGCCCCCCAGGACACGCCAGGTCTTGCCCCCCAGGACACCCAGGTCTTGCCCCCAGGACCACGCCAGGTCTTGCCCCCCAGGACACGCCAGGTCTGCCCCCCAGGACACGCCAGGTCTTGCCCCCCAGCACACGCCAGGTCCGGCCCCCCAGCACACGCCAGGTCGTGCCCCCCAGCACACGCCCAGCGTCTGGCCCCCCAGGACACGCCAGGTCTGCCCCCCAGGACACGCCAGGTCTTGCCCCCAGGACACGCCAGGTCTTGCCCCCCAGGACACGCCAGGTCTTGCCCCCCAGGACACGCCAGTCTTGCCCCCCAGGACACGCCAGGTCTTGCCCCCCAGGACACGCCAGGTCTTGCCCCCCAGGACAAGCCAGGTCTTGCCCCCCAGGACACGCCAGGTCGGGGCAAGCACACACCAGGTCGGGGCAAGTACAAAAGCTTTGATGGTCATCAGTCAAAAGGACACAGCTGAGAGGAAGTGATGCAACACCAGGGGCTGGTTCCTCGCTGGCCTCGACCACGTTTCCTTCGCTCACTTTTCTATCTGAAAGGACTGAATAGGAGAAGGCAGAGCATTATAACTTATTAATGCGGACTGTTGGAGAGGGCAAGTGACCGAGTCACTGTTATTTTTGTAATGCACACAAATGTTTTTTTGCACAGATAGAAGTTTACAAATGTTTTATTGTTTAATTGACAGTCTATGGATTTCAGTAATACAATCGTTTGGAGGAAATGGCAGGAAATACACTTTTTTTTTTAAAGAAGTCCTCGTAACATCAGACAAAATGTCTGCCAGTACCAACCCTATTACGTTTGAACTGGATTTATACATTAGTTTTATTTAGACATCAAAACTTGTTTTATTTTGTCTGCTGTAATTAAAAATGCCTGTCTGGTGATGGAGATCAGACATGTCACCATGTTTAGAGACTAGATGATTGACTTTGGTTGGTGATTACTGTCTGTCTGTATTGGCTCCATCTTGTATCTGTCAACTTCAATGAACAACTTACTATTAAGTCTCCATCGATTATTTTTTTAAATTTTTAAATTGAACCTTTATTTAACTAGGTAAGTAGGTTAAGAACAAATTCTTATTTACGATGACGGACTAGGAACAGTGGGTTAACTGCGTTGTTCAGGGGCAGAACGACCAATTCTTACCATGTCAGCTCGGGGATTCAATCTAGCAACCTTTCGGTTACTGACCCAACACTCTAACCACTAGGCTACCTTCCACCCCCTATTCCCTATATAGTGCACTACTTTAAACCAGAGCCCTATGGCACCCTATTCCCTTTGTAGTGCACTACTTTTGACCAGGGGCCAATAAGGAATAGGGTGCCTTTTGGAACGTACTCCAGTCTGTTCATAGGGCCTTGAGTCCCTACCAGCATATTTCAAAAATATGGATCACTTTTTTCCCCCTCAAATGTACATAGTCCATCTGTAAACAGCCCACCCGATTTACCTACCTCATCCCCTTACTGTTTTTATTTATTTACTTTTCTGCTCTTTTGCACACCAGTATCTCTTCTTGCACATGATCATCTGATGATTTATCACTCCAGTGTTAATCTGCTAAATTGTAATTATTCGCTCCTATGGCCTATTTATTGCCTACCTCCTCATGCCTTTTGCACACAATGTATATAGACTCATTTTTCCCCCTACTGTGTTATTGACTTGTTTATTGTTTACTCCATGTGTAACTCTGTGTTGTCTGTTCACACTGCTTTGCTTTATCTTGGCCAGGTCGCAGTTGTAAATGAGAACTTGTTCTCAACTAGCCTACCTGGTTCAATAAAGGTGAAATAAAAATAGGAGGGAGTGCTAGCTATTCCAAAGATGTTCCCCTTGACTCTTTCCACATTTTGTTATGTTACAGCCATATTCTAAAATGGATTAAATCGCTTTTTTTACTCATCAATCTACACACAATAGCCCATAATGATAAAGATTTTTATTTATTTTTATGTTTGCTAATTTATTTATTTTTAAATAAACTGAAATATCACATTTACATAGGTATTCAGACCCTTTACCCAGTAGTTTGTTGAAGCACCTTTGGCAGCGATTACAGCCTCAAGGTATGATGCTACAAGCTTGGCACACCTGTATTTGGGGAGTTTCTCCCATTCTTCTCTGCAGATCCTCTCAAGCTCTGTCAGGTTGGATGGGGAGCGTCGCTGCACAGCTATTTTCAGGTCTCCAGAGATGTTCGATCGGGTTCAAGTCCGGGCTCTGGCTGGGCCACTCAAGGACATTCAGAGACTTGTCCCGAAGCCACTCCTGCTTTGTCTTAGCTGTGGGCGTAGGGTTGTTGTCCTGTTGGAAGGTGAACCTTCGCCCCAGTCTGAGGTCCTGAGCGCTCTGGAGCAGGTTTTCATGAAGGATCTCTCCCGACTTTGCTTCGTTCATCTTTGTGTGGATCCTGTCAAGCCTCCCAGTCCCTGCCACTGAAAAACACCCCCACAGCATGATGCCACCACCATGCTTCACCGTAGGGATGGTGGAAACAGGAAGCACGTTCAACTGTGGGACCTATATTATAATGTGTGTGTGCCTTCCCAAATCCATGTTTTTTACATTTGCAAAAATTTCAAATAACCTGTTTTCGCTTTGTCATTATGAGGTATTGTGTGTAGAATGCTGAGTATTTTATTTAATACATTTTAGAATAAGGCTGTATCTTAACAAGAAAAAGTCTCTCTGGTTGAGAGAATGCCAAGAGTGCAAAGCTGTCATCAAGGCAAAGGGTGGCTACTTTGAAGAATCTAAAATATATTTTGATTTAACACTTATGGTCACTACATGATTCCATATGTTATTTCATAGTTTCAATGTCTTTACTACTATTCTACAATGTAGAAAATAGTAAATGAGTAGGTGTCCAAACTTTTGTGTGTGTGCATACATACACTACCGTTCAAAAGTTTGGGGTCACTTAGAAATGTCCTTGTTTTTGAAAGAAAAGTTTAAAAAAATCCATTTAAAATAACATCAAATTGATCAGAAGTACAGTGTAGACATTGATAATGTTGTAAATGACTATTGTAACTGGAAACTGCTATTTTTAATGGAATATCTACATAGGTGTACAGAGACCCATTATCAGCAACCATCACTCCTGTGTTCCAATGGCACGTTGTGTTTGCAAATCCAAGTTTATCATTTTAAAAGGCTAATTGATCATTAGAAAACCCTTTTTCAATACTGTTAGCACAGCTGAAAACTGTTGATCTGATTAAAGAAGCAATAAAACTGGCCTTCTTTAGACTAGTTGAGTATCTGGAGCATCAGCATTTGTGGGTTCGATTACAGGCTCAAAATGGCCAGAAACAAATAAATTTCTTCTGAAACTCGTCAGTCTATTCTTGTTCTTAGAAGTTAAGGCTATTCCATGTGAGAAATTGCCAAGAAACTGAAGATCTCGTACAATGCTGTGTACTACTCCCTTCACAGAACAGCACAAACTGGCTCTAACCAGAATAGAAAGAGGACCCGGTGCACAACTGAGCAAGAGAACAAGTACATTAGTGTCTAGTTTGAGAAACAGACGCCTCAACTGGCAGCTTCATTAAATAGTACCCGCAAAACACCAGTCAACGTCAACAGTGAAGAGGCGACTCCAGGATTCTGGCCTTCTAGGCAGAGTTCCTCTGTCCAGTGTCTGTGTTCTTTTGCCCATCTTAATCTTTTCTTTTTATTGGCCAGTTTGAGATATGACTTTTTCTTTGCAACTCTGCTTAGAAGGCCAGCATCCCGGAGTCGCCTCTTCACTGTTGACGTTGAGACTGGTGTATACACACCTATAAATAGTCAATGTTATGATGAGCTGTCCTCCCCTCATCAGCCTTCACTGGTTTACACACTATATACAGTCAAAAACAATTGTGCAAGTCCTTTTTACATCAGCAGTTGTCACAAGGTGCTTTACAGAAACACCCAGTCTAAAACCCCAAACAGCAAGCAATGCAGAGGTAGAAACACAGTAACTAGGAAAAACTCTCTAGAAGGCAGGAACCTAAGACGATGACCAACAGGGTCAGAAGATGACCAACCTAGATGACCAACAGGGTCAGATAATAACCATGAAGGTTATAGTAGAGGGTCAGATAATAACCATGAAGGTTATAGTAGAGGGTCAGATAATAACCATGAAGGTTATAGTAGAGGGTCAGATAATAACCATGAAGGTTATAGTAGAGGGTCAGATAATAACCATGAGGTTATAGTAGAGGGGGTCAGATAATAACCATGAAGGTTATAGTAGAGGGTCAGAATAAACCATGAAGGTTATAGTAGAGGGTCAGATAATAACCATGAAGGTTTTAGTAGAATAGAGGGTCAGATAATTACCATGAAGGTTAATAGTAGAGGGTCAGATAATTACCATGAAGGTTATAGTAGAGGAGGTGCAGATAATTACCATGAAGGGTTATAGTAGAGGGGTCAGATAATAACCACGAAGGTTATAGTAGAGGGTCAGATAATAACCATGAAGGTTATAGTAGAGGAGGTCAGATAAAACCATGAAGGTTATAGTAGAGGGGGTCAGATAATAACCATGAAGGTTATAGTAGAGGGGTCAGATAAAAACCATGAAGGTTATAGTAGAGGAGGTCAGATAAAAACCATGAAGGTTATAGTAGAGGAGGTCAGATAAAAAACCATGAAGGTTATAGTAGAGGGGGTCAGATAATAACATGAAGGTTATAGTAGAGGGGGTCAGGATAATAACCATTGAAAGGTTATAGATCAGTTATTGTGGTTTACGGTTCAGATGATTAAAACCATGAGGTTATAGTAGAGGGGTCAGATTACACCTTATAGGAGAGGAGTCGATAAAACCATGAGAAGGTTATTGTATATATGAGGTGAAGGTCAGATACAAAACCATGAAAGGTTATAGTAGATGAGAGAGAGTTGCTAGATATGAATAACCATGAAGGTTATAGTAGAGGGGGAATCAAGATAAAATAACGCAGTGTAGTAGGTTATTAGATAGAGCGAGGGTCAGATAATAACCATGAAGGTTATAGTAGAGGGTCAGATAATAAATGTGAAAGGTTATAGGTTGTAGAATCGTGGGTCAGATAATACCATGAGGTTATATAGCAGGTCATAATAGACTAAGTATGTAGGGAGATAACCATGAAGTTAAAAACGAGTCGAAATAACCTAGAAGGTTATGTAGAAGCGGGTCAGATAATACAAAGGTTATGTGGTCAAGATTAAGACGTTATGATAGGGGTCGATATACCATGGTTGATAGTAAGGGTCAGTATTACCAGAGTCTAAGCAATGAGGTCAGATAAAACCATCGAAGGTTCTAATTTCAGCTAGAGGGTGTCAGGATATCACCAATCGATGTTCATTATCAGATAACATGGGTTATATTAGGGTCAGATAAAAAGAGGTAGAGAGCGTCAGATAAAACGAGTATAGTAGTTTCATGACTATGTATGCAACATGGCTACGGTGGCCAGCTTACACGAATTGGTTATATGTTAGGTTCCAGTGATGTACCCTGAGGTCCTATTGGTAGTAGAGTACATACATGACGGTACCATGTAGAGTAGTATAAACCCATGAGTATCATGTTATGGGGGGCTGTCAGATAATAACTGTAAGGTAGTCTGTAAGCCATTAAATAATTCTTGTAAGGGTGATATAGTAGTAGGGGTCAGTATAGATAACCATGATAATGGTTATAGTAGAGGATGTCTATGTATCTATATATTAGACGCATAGTACAGCTGTTCCGGGTAAGATATTTTGGCAATGAAGGTTATAGTAGAGGGTCAGATAATAACCATGAAGGTTATAGTAGAGGGGTCAGATAAAAACCTGAGTTATGTAGAGGAGGTCTAGATAAAGAACCATGAAGGTTATCGTAGAGGTCAGAGTATAACCATGAGGTTATAGTAGAGGGGTCAGATAATAACCATGAAGGTTAATAGTAGAGGGGGTCAGATATAAAACCATGAAAGGTTATCAGTAGAGGGGGGTCAGATAATAACCATGAAGGTTATAGTAGAGGGTCAGATATATAACCATGAAGGTTATAGTATAGTAAGAGGGGGTCAGATAATAACATGAAGGTTTATAGTAGAGGGGGTCAGATAATAACCATGAAGGTTATAGTAGAGGGGGTCAGATAATAACCATGAAGGTTATAGTAGAGGGGGTCAGATAATAACCATGAAGGTTATAGTAGAGGGGTCAGATAATAACCATGAAAGTTATAGTAGAGGGGGTCAGATAATACCATGAAGGTTATAGTAGAGGGTCAGATAATAACATGAGTAAGTAGAGGGTCAGATAAACCATGAAGGTTATAGTAGAGGGTCAGATAATAACCATGAAGGTTATAGTAGAGGGTCAGATAATAACCATGAAGGTTATAGTAGAGGGGTCAGATAATAACCATGAAGGTTATAGTAGAGGGGGTCAGATAATAACCATGAAGGTTATAGTAGAGGGGTCAGATAATAACCATGAAGGTTATAGTAGAGGGTCAGATAATAACCATGAAGGTTATAGTAGAGGGTCAGATAATAACCATGAAGGTTATAGTAGAGGGTCAGATAATACCATGAAGGTTATAGTAGGGGGTCAGATAATAACCATGAAGGTTATAGTAGAGGGGGTCAGATAATAACCATGAAGGTTATAGTAGAGGGGTCAGATAATAACCATGAAGGTTATAGTAGAGGGGGTCAGATAATAACCATGAAGGTTATAGTAGGGGGTCAGATAATAACCATGAAGGTTATAGTGAGGGAGGTAGATAAAAACATGAAGGTTAGTAGTAGGAGGGTCAGATAATAACCATGAAGGTTATAGTAGAGGGGTCAGATAATAACCATGAAGGTTATAGTAGAGGAGGTCAGATAAAAACCATGAAGGTTATAGTAGAGGGGTCAGATAATAACCATGAAGGTTATAGTAGAGGGGTCAGATAATAACCATGAAGGTTTATAGTAGAGGGGGTCAGATAATAACCATGAAGGTTATAGTAGAGGGGGTCAGATAATAACCATGAAGGTTATAGTAGAGGGGTCAGATAAAACCATGAAGGTTATAGTAGAGGGTCAGATAAACCATGAAGGTTATAGGTAGAGGGGGTCAGATAATACATGAAGGTTATAGTAGAGGGGGTCAGATAATAACCATGAAGGTTATAGTAGAGGGGTCAGATAATACCATGAAGGTTATAGTAGAGGGGGTCAGATAATAACCATGAAGGTTATAGTAGAGGGGTCAGATAATAACAATGAAGGTTATAGTAGAGGGGGTCAGATAATAACCATGAAGGTTATAGTAGAGGGTCAGATAATAACCATGAAGGTTATAGAGTAGGAGGGTCAGATAATAACATGAAGGTTATAGTAGAGGGTCAGATAATAACCATGAAGGTTATAGTAGAGGGTCAGATAATAACCATGAAGGTTTAGTAGTAGAGGGGCAGATAATAACCATGAAGGTTATAGTAGAGGGGTCAGATAATAACATGAAGGTTATAGTAGAGGGTCAGATAATAACCATGAAGGTTATAGTAGAGGGTCAGATAATAACCATGAAGGTTATAGTAGAGGGTCAGATAATAACCATGAAGGTTATAGTAGAGGGGGTCAGATAATAACCATGAAGGTTATAGTAGAGGGGTCAGATAATAACCATGAAGGTTATAGTAGAGGGGTCAGATAATAACCATGAAGGTTATAGTAGAGGGTCAGATAATAACCATGAAGGTTATAGTAGAGGGTCAGATAATAACCATGAAGGTTATAGTAGAGGGGGTCAGAATAATAACCATGAAGGTTATAGTAGAGGGGGTCAGATAATAACCATGAAGGTTATAGTAGAGGGTCAGATAATAACCATGAAAGGTTTATAGTAGGAAGGGTCAGATAATAAC
>NW_019943190.1:133068-151578 GCF_002910315.2 Salvelinus sp. IW2-2015 | reverse complement strand
CAGAGATAAATAACCATGAAGGTTATAGTAGAGGGTCAGATAATAACCATGAAGGTTATAGTAGAGGGTCAGATAATAACCATGAAGGTTATAGTAGAGGGTCAGATAATAACCATGAAGGTTATAGTAGAGGGTCAGATAATAACCATGAAGGTTATAGTAGAGGGTCAGATAAAAACCATGAAGGTTATAGTAGAGGGTCAGATAATAACCATGAAGGTATAGAGAGGGTCAGATAATAACCATGAAGGTTATAGTAGAGGGTCAGATAATAACCATGAAGGTTATAGTAGAGGGTCAGATATAACCATGAAGGTTATAGTAGAGGGGTCAGATAATAACCATGAAGGTTATAGTAGAGGGGTCAGATAATAACCATGAAGGTATAGTAGAGGGGTCAGATAATAACCATGAAGGTTATAGTAGAGAGGTCAGATAAAAACCATGAAGGTTATAGTAGAGGGGTCAGATAATAACCATGAAGGTTATAGTAGAGGGGGTCAGATAATAAACCATGAAGGTTATAGTAGAGGGGGTCAGATAATAACCATGAAGGTTATAGTAGAGGGTCAGATAATAACCATGAAGGTTATAGTAGAGGGTCAGATATAACCATGAAGGTTATAGTAGAGGGGTCAGATAATAAAACCATGAAGGTTATAGTAGAGGGGGTCAGATAATAACCATGAAGGTTATAGTAGAGGGTCAGATAATAACCATGAAGGTATAGTAGAGGGTCAGAATAACATAGTTAGAGAGGGTCAGATAATACCATGAAGGTTATAGTAGAGGGGTCAGATAATAACCATGAAGGTTATAGTAGAGAGGGTCAGATAATAACCATGAAGGTTATAGTAGAGGGGTCAGATAATAACCATGAAGGTTATAGTAGAGGGTGCAGAAATAACATGAAGGTTATAGTGAGGGGTCAGATAAAACCATGAAGGTTATAGTAGAGGGGTCAGAAATAACCATGAAGGTTATAGTAGAGGGTGCAGCAGATAATAACCATGAAGGTTATGTAGAGGGGGTCAGATAATAACCATGAAGGTTATAGTAGAGGGTCAGATAATAACCATGAAGGTTATAGTATAGGAGGGTCAGATAATAAACCATGAAGGTTATATAGAGGGGGTCAGATAATAACCATGAAGGTTATAGTAGAGGGTCAGATAATAACCATGAAAGGTTATAGTAGAGGAGGTCAGAATAATAACATGCATGAAGGTTATAGTAGAGGGGGTCAGATAATAACCATGAAGGTTATAGTAGAGGGTCAGATAATAACCATGAAGGTTATAGTAGAGGGGGTCAGATAATAACCATGAAGGTCATAGTAGATGGTCTAGACAGCACTGTGTGTACAGAACAGGCAGGAGGCGTCCATCCACCTTGTATTTCTCCACAGACAACATGCGTAGCTACTAGCACCCGATGACAAAGGCTTAGTCAGATAATCCGCTTGTCAGCCATCTGCCCATGGCCGTCCCACACTGGACCTCTAAAATTAAACCACAAAAGCAGGGCACTAGCAACAGCTGCTAACATCTGTAACTAGCCGGGCACTTCCATTAGAAAAACAGATAGGCCTACAAGTGTTGCAGTAGCTGCTTGGGTTGAATTTTAATAATTTTAAACCACAGCAAATATAATTTATCATGATATGTGCATTATGATATGGTATGATTTTACGTATTATGTTCCGATATTTGTACGTATAGAAACGGTAGGCTTTCAGTTAGATTATAATTCAGTGCTAGGTGACCGTGTCCCGACGACTGCTGTGGATATCTGCTGCCTTTTAATCTGATGTTATGTTTCAAATAGGTTCACCAGTAGTGAGGGGTGAGAATGTCTTTACTTGAAGCCTACAATCAACACACATGGCATATGATACTGTTAGTTTTGTCTTTTTTGAAACATAAAAAAACCATCTGCATACAGTAGATTATAGTGTTGCTCTTTAAACAAAGTGGTAGTCCGTCAAGTGGAGGTGGATGTACAACCGTTTCAAGGATCCTGTCTACATAGTCCGGTCAGGATCGGTAGGGTCTCTAGTGTCAGGACGATTAGGACTACACTGCCTTGTACTTGTCATTGTTGTGTTTGTACAAATAGCTAATCTCACTGACCTGGCCCACAGGGCTTTCTCTCTGTTTGTCAAGCGAGGGTGGATAGGCCTGTACAAACTTTTATCGGATCATCCCAGGTACGATCAGTAGGGGACTAGCAGTAGACTACCCTAGTTATAGACTACTGAGTTCAGTAGACCACCCGAGTAATAGACTACTCGACTTCAGTAGACACCCGTGGTAATAGACTCTGAGTTACAGTTAGACACACCCTAGGTAAATAGACTGCTGCAGTTCAGTGGGCCAACTCTAGACCACCTGGTAAAGCATACTGATTCGACTAGGACCACCTGTATAGACTACTGCGTTCAGTAGGCCTAACGTGTCAGCCACCTTCGGTAACGCAGGACTAAATGAGTTTCAGTAACAGCACCTGGTTATAATACTGAGTTCAGTAGACACCCTAGTAATAGACTCAATGAGTTTCAGTAGACCACCCTGGTTATACGACTACTGAGTTCAGTAGACCACCCTAGTAATGAACTACTGAGTTCAGCTAGAACCACCTGTAATAGACTATGACTGGTTCAGTAGACCACCCTGTAATACTAGACCTGATTCGAGCTAAGTACCACCCTGGTAATAAGCTACTGAGCTTTCAGTAGACTCCACTAGTATGAGACTAACTGAGTTCAGAGGGCATACGACCACCCTAGTATACGCTACTAGCTCAGTGAACTAATAAACTGAGATTCAGTAGACCACCCTGGTTATAGACTACTGAGTTCAGTAACCCACCTGGTTTAGACTACTTGAGTTCAGTAGACCACCCCTGGTAATAGACTACTGAGTTCAGTAGACCACCTAAGTAATAGACTACTGAGTTCAGTAGACCACCTGGTTATAGACTACTGAGTTTCAGTAGAACCACCCTAGCCTACTGAGTAGGACTACCTGTAGTACTACTGAAGTTCAGTAGACCACCCTGGTAATGTACTACTGAGTTCAGTAGACCACCTAGTAATAGACTACTGAGTTCAGAGTCTAACAGTAGACCACCCTAGTAATAGACTACTGAGTTCAGTAGGTCTAACAGTAGGCACCCCTGGTAATAGACTACTGAGTTCAGTAGGGTTTAACAGTAGACCCACCCTGGTAATAGACTACTGAGTTCAGTAGGGTCTACAGTAGACCACCCTGTATATAGACTACTGACTGTTCAGTAGAAACAACCTCAGTAATACAATACTAGCTCGATAGACCACCCTAGTACTAGACTACTGTGAGTTCAGTAGAACCCTGGTACTTAGACTACTGAGTCAGTGGGCCTAACAGTAGACCATCCTAGTAATAGATACCTGAGTTCAGTAGACCACCTACGTTAACTCAAGACATACTGAGTTCAGTAGAGCACCTGGTACAGACTACTGCAGTTCAGTAGACCACCCTGGACCTTAGTAGCTACAATAGACTACTGAGTTCAGTAGACCAACCCTAGTAACTAGACTACTGAGTTCAGTAGACCACTCTGGTAATAGACTACTGCGAGTTCAGAAGACCCACCCTGGTAATAGACTACTGAGTTCAGTAAGACACCCTGTAATAGACTACTGAGTTCAGTAGACCACCTGGTAATGACTACTGAGTTCAGTAAGAGCCACCCTGGTAATAGAATACTCAGTTCAGTAGACCACCCTAGTAATAGACTACTCAGTTCAAGTAGGTCTAACAGTAGACCACCCTAGTAATAGACTACTGAGTTCAGTAGACCACCCTGGTAATAGACTACTGAGTTCAGTAGGGTCTAACAGTAAGCCACCCGAGTAATAGACTACTGAGTTCAGTAGGGTATAACAGTAGACCACCCGAGTAATATAGACTACTGAGTTCAGTAGGTCTAACAGTAGACCACCTAGTATATAGACTTTTTTACTGAAAAAGATTCAGTAGACCACCCTGGTAATAGACTAACCATGAGATTCAGCTTATACACACCCTGGTAATAGAACTGATTCAGTGGTTCTAACAGTAGACCACCCTGGTAATAGACTACTGAGTTCAAGTAGACCACCCCTGGTAATAGACTACTGAGTTCAGTAGAACAAAAACCACCTAGTAAAAAATAAAATAGACTACTAGTATACAGCTACTAAGAGAAAACCACCGAGTAATAGACTACTAGCACAGTAGGGTAACAGTAGACCACCTAGGTAATAGACTACTGATTTACAGTAAGTGACACCCTGTAATGACTACTGAGTTCAGTAGGGGATCTAGTAGACCACCCGTTAGACTATGAGTTCAGAGACACCTGAGTAATCAGACTACTGAGTTCAGTAAGACCACTGGTAATAGACTACTGAGTTCAGTAGACCACCCTGGTAATAGACTACTGAGTTCAGTAGGTCTAACAGTAGAGACCACCTAGTAAATAGACTACTGAGTTCAGTAGACCACCCTGGTAATAGACTACTGAGTTCAGTGGGTCTAACGTAGAACCACCTAGTAATAGACTAGTAGTTTCAGTAGACCACCCTGGTAATAGACTACTGAGTTCAGTAGGGTCTAACAGTAGACCACACCTAGTAATAGACTACTGAGTTCAGTAGACCACCCTGGTAATAGACTACTGAGTTCAGTAGGGTCTAACTGTAGACCACCTGGTAATAGACTACCTCGAGTTCAGTAGACCACCTAGTAATAGACTACTGAGTTCAGTAGGGTCTAACTGTAGACCACCTGGTAATAGACACTGATTCAGTAGGTCTAACGTAGACCACCGTAATAGACTACTGATTTCAGTAGGTCTAACAGTAGACCACCCTAGTAATAGACTACATGAGTTCGTAGGTCTACAGTGACCACCCTGGTAATAGACTACGGGTTCAGTGGTCTAACAGTAGACCACCGGTAATAACTACTGAGTTCAGTAGGGATTAAACAGTAATGACCACCTAGTATAGACTACCTGAGTTCAGTAGCAACCACCCTGGTAATAGATACTCGGAGTTCAAGTAGCACACCCTGGTAATAGAACTACTGGGTTCAGTAGGTTACAGTAGACCCCCTGGTAATAGACTTTAACGAGGTTAGTAGGACCACACCCTGGTAAAGGTGACTACTGGAGTTCAGTAGCCCCGGTCCTAATGGACCTACTGAGTTATTAGACACCGCTCGGTAATAGATACTAGTTCAAGTAGTCTATACAAGTAACCACCCTAGTAATAGCCTTACTGAGTTCGAGGTTCACGTAACCACCACTTGGTAACGACTAAACTAGATATAACTGTGAAGTATAGGGTCTAACAGTAGACCACTGTAGTAGACTAACTCGAGTTCAGTAGGGTCTCAGTAGCCACCCTGTAATAGACTACTGAGTTCAGTAGACCACCCTGGATATAGACTATCGAGTTCAGTAGACCACCCGAGTAATAGACTACTGAGTTCAGTAGGGTCGCTGAACATGTAGGACCCCCTGGTAATGAGACTACGTGCAGTTTCAGTAGACCATCCCTGCGTAATAGAACTACTTGAGTTCAGTAGGCTTAACACTGAGACGCACGCGTACGGTAATAGACTACTGAGTTATCTCACGCGTATAGACACTGGACGAACCGCTGGTAATAGAACTACTGCTAGTCTAACAGTAAGACACACTCTAGGTTATAGACTATGCTGAGGTTCAGTAGACGCACCGGGGAATTAGACCTACTGAGTTCAGTAGGATCTAACTGTAGAACCCCCCCCAACCCTAGTAATGCTCATGAGTTACGTAGACCACCCTAGTAATAATATGAGTCAGTGGTCTAACTGTAGACCTCTGGTAATCAGACTACTGAGTTACAGTTAAGGTCTAACTGATACGACCACCCCTAGTAATTGACTACTGGAGTTCAGTAGGGTTCTAACTTAGACCACCTGTACACCGACACTGAGTTTCAGTAGGGATTCTAACAGCTAGACCACCCTGTAATTAGATACTGGTTCAAGTAGGGTCTAATGTCAGGACCACCCTGGTAATAGACTACTGAGTTCAGTAGGTCTAACAGTAACACCCTGTATAACTACTGAGTTCAGTAGCGGTCTAACAGAATAGACACCCTGGTAATAGAGAACTTAGCGTAAGTCGGAGAAAGGATGCTCTAGCTCTGCAAACTGACCCTGGCCCACAGTGCTTTCTCTTATCTTGTCTCTTCAGAGAGAGCCATTGAACTTTACAGGTGCACAAGCCTGCCTTTATCTCTTATGCTAGTGAACACTTCCTCTAGCAGCGTAGTCCAATCAGAACCACCTGGAATGTTCACCGCAGGTACGTAGTTTTAATCACTTTCTCAATCCTAGCAAATTACTGTCATTTCAGATATCTGTTCTTTTATTCCACCAGGCACACCTCCTTACTGCTAAATGACTATAAAAAAATACTCTGCTGTGTATTAGTCAATGCATTGTGTTGGGTACTATTTGTCCTCCCCCCAGTATACACATATTACAACGACAAGGTTATGATGGCACTGATTACAGTTGCAGTTGACCTTTGAAATATAATACTAATACTTATCCATTACTATTTGAAAAAGAAAAAGTTCTGTGGTCTACTGAATTATTAATTTTTTAAGAGAAGAACGTGGAGGTCATGACTGACCGCTATCCTGCTACTCCCGTCGTGGCGTGTCATAGAACGTCACATCCTATTTTTAAACGTTGAGAGAGGGAAAGCACATAGGACCTGACACCTCTGCACTGAGATAATCATCACCAGTCATAGTACATAATACCTCCCTTTCTGAGCACAGGGTGGGCGGGGGGGGGGTGATAGAACTCAGTTACACCTTACACACCACGTGCCGTCAACCAGTATATGACTCATACAGGGTTTAATATAAGATATTTGATATACTGTAACGGTTGTCTATCTCTTCCTCCTCATCTGACGAGGAGAGGCGAGAAGGATCGGAGGACCAATACGCAGCGTGGTAAGTGTCCATGTTTAAATAATATAAACTGAACACTACACAATACAAAATAACAAAAGAACTAACCGAAACAGTCCCGTGTGGCGACAAACACTGACACGGAAGACAAAACACCCACAAACCAACAGTGAAAACAGGCAACCTAAATATGGCTCCCAATCAGAGACAATGCAAAACACCTGCCTCTGATTGAGAACCATATCAGGCTAAATGAACAAACCTAAACATAGAAACAAATAACATAGACTTCCCACCCCAACTCACGCCCTGACCATACTAAATAAAGACAAAACAAAGGAAAATAAAGGTCAGAACTGTCACGTTCTCTTATTTTCTCTTATTTTCGTATGTGTTTAGTTGGTCAGGGCGTGAGTTGGGGTGGGCATTCTATGTTACGTGTTTCTATGTTTAGGTTCATTGTTTGTTGGGACAGGTGTTATTCATTTCCTCTGATTGAGAATCATATATAGGTAGGCTGTTTCACTCTGTTTGTTTGTGGGTGGTTGTCTTRCGTGTCTGTATGTTTACCACACGGGACTGTTTCGTTTGTCGTTCGTGTATGTAGTCTGTTCCTGTTCGTGCGTTCTTCGTTTATTTGTAAGTTCTCAAGTCCAGGTCTGTCTACATCGTTTATTTGTTTTGTAGTTTGTTAAAGTGTTTTCGTGTTACGTCTTTACTTTAATAAATATCGTTATGTCAACATTTCACGCTGCGCTTTGGTCCAATCCCTACTCCTCCTCTTCAGACGAAGGTTTAATGACTATGATAGGAGAAAACTGAGGATGGATCAACAACATTGTAGTTACTCCACAATACTAACCTAATTGACAGAGTGAAAAGAAGGAAGCCTGTACAGAATACAAATATTCTACAACATGCATCCTGTTTGCAATAAGGCACTAAAGTAATACTGCAAAAAATGTGGCAAAGAAATTAACTTTATGTCCTGATTACAAAGCATTATGTTTGGGGCAAATCCAACACAACACATCACTGAGTACCACTCTTCATATTTTGAAGCATGGTGGTGGCTGCATCATGTTATGGGTATGCTTGTCATCGGCAAGGACTAGGGCGTTTTTTTTTTAGGATACAAATAAATGGAACATAGCTAAGCACAGGCAAAATCCTAGAGAAAAACCTAGTTCAGTCTGCTTCCCAACAGACACTGGGAAAGAAATGCACCTTTGAGCAGGACAATAACCTAAAACACAAGGCCAAATATACACTGGAGTTGCTTACCAAGACGACATTGAATGTTCCTGAGTGGTCTAGTTACTCTTTTGACTTAAATTTGCTTTAATCTATGGCAACGACTTGAAAATGTCTGTCTAACTATGATCAACAACCAATTTGACTATCACGTTTCAAGGTAAGTCCAGATGCAAACAACGTGGAATTAACAACAGTTTATTAATTCAACAGGGGCAGGCAAACGACAGGTCCAAGGGCAGGCAGGGCTCAGTAATCCAGATAGGTGGGGCAAAGGTACAGGACATTTCTAAACATTTCTAAAAACATGTTTTCACTTCGTAATTATGGGGTATTGTGTGTAGATGTCACGACTCCCACCGAAGGGGGCTCCTCTTCCAGTTCGGGCGGCGCTCGGCGGTCGTCGTCACCGGTCTACTAGCTGCCACCAATCCCCTTTTCCTTTTCTGTTAGTTTTGTCTTATTGGTTACACCTGTTTCTTGTTTGGGTTTTGGTTAGGGCTATTTAAGCTGGTTATGCCCGCCTGCTTTTGTGCGGGCTTGTTTCTCTGTTCGTTTTGTGGATGTGCTATTTTCTTATTTTCTCCGGACTGTTTGGGTCCTGTTTTTGGGCCGGTCATTGTATGTGCCTGGTGTTTTTTGGCGTGACCTTTTCTGTCACCGGAATAAATATGGTTGTCCTAAACCCTCTGCTCTCTGTGCCTGACTCCGTACCCACTACTCCTAGAAGTCGTAACAGTAGATGGGTGAAATGTTTTATTTATTTTGTCCATTTTGAATTCCGGCTGTAACACAACAAAATGTGGAATTATTTAAGTGGGATTAAAARTTAAGGCACTGCATCATGTTGTGAGATGAGGTGAGATATCTCCACGTCCTTTAAATGAAATAAAAAATCTATGTGATGATGTTGAATCAACATGGAAAACTGATTGGATTTGCAAACAGTTATTGACATAAGGGAATTGTATTTTTTTCCCACCCAACTTTGAACTCAAATTCAATGTCATGGTAACATTTTGTGTTGATTTCACAATGAATTCACGTTAGTTAATAACTCAACCAAATGTAAATCAAAACTACAGGTTGAACTGACGTCTGTGCCCAGTGGGTAGCCTCTGTGGGGAACAGTCTGTTAGATTAGACATCTTCTAGTCTCTGTGGGGAACAACAGTCTGTTACATTAGATGTCTTGTTGTCTCTCTCTATGGGGAATAACAGTCTGTTACATTATATATATTGTTGTCTCTCTCTGTGGGGAACAACAGTCTGTTACATTATATATCTTGTTGTCTCTCTCTGTGGGGAACACAGTCCCCTGTTTCATTAGATGTCTTGTTGTCCTCTCTCTGATGGGGAATAAGTCCTGTTACATATTATTTGTGTGTCTCTCTCTGTGGGGGACAGTCTGTTACATTATATACTCTTGTTGTCTCTCTCGTGGGGAACAACAGTCTGTTACATTAGATGTCTTGTTGTCTCTCTCTGTGGGGAACCAGTCTGTTACATTATTATATCTTGTTGTCTCTCTCTGTGGGGAACAGTCGTTACATTATATATCTTGTTTGTCTCTCTCTGTGGGGAACAACAGTCTGTTTTACATTAGACATCTTGTTGTCTCTCTCTGTGGGGAACAGTCTGTTACATTTTAAAGATCTTGTTGTCTCTCTCTGTGGGGAAAACAGTCTGACATTGCATCTGTGCTCTCTCTGTGGGGGAAGCAGTCTCATATTTTGGAGGGTGAGACGCAGCGGTAGACAAGGTTCTGTTCTAAGATGTCTGTTGTGGCTGTGAAGTAAAGGAGTGGAAGATACGGAATAACGTCACTGGACCTCAACGCCGCTTCTGAGGAACCCCTGTTCCAGCCCCCCTTCCATGAGCTGAGACATCTAGCGACTGAGCCGCCTACGGAGAGACGCCTGGATCCTGACAAGCCGCCTTCTTCTTCCACCTCCGCAGGATGAAGAAAACCGAAAAGAAAAAAAAGACGGTGTATTCCTCTTAGTCTTCCTGGTTACTCTTCTTTCCCCTCTCTGGGTACGTTTTCTTTTCTCTGTCCTGTCGTGATACTGAGGACTTCACAGGAAGTTCCTGTACCTTCTTTTCCTGCCCTGAATCCCCCTGCATGTGGGGTCTGTATGTGTTTTGTGGTGTTGTGCGTGTTAAGTTGTATATTGTAATTGACGCCTAATTGAACATTGAACTGTCCTGTTTCTTTCTGCTGCCTGCCTCTTCAGCAGTGAAGTAACAATTATTGTAATTAGAATATTCCAGATGAATATACCACAGGTGTTAGAAGTATGAATACACTACGAAAGCTTGTGTTAT
The DNA here is from genome assembly GCF_002910315.2 of Salvelinus sp. IW2-2015. Classification (NCBI taxonomy): domain Eukaryota; kingdom Metazoa; phylum Chordata; class Actinopteri; order Salmoniformes; family Salmonidae; genus Salvelinus; species Salvelinus sp. IW2-2015. The sequence continues at coordinate 140,993 of NW_019943190.1, read as the reverse complement.
AATGTGTGAACAGACACTATGAATAGCCCTGTGTTAATAACTGTGTGAACTGGACACTATGATAGCATGTGGTTAATAATGTTGTGAAAAGGACACTAATGATAGCCTGTGTATAATGTGTGGAACAGGACACTATGATAGCCTGTGTTATACGTGTGAATTGGACACTATGATAGCATGTGTTCATAAATGTGTGAACAGGACAACTATGATAGCCCTGTGTTATAATGTGTGAACTGGACACTAGATAGCCTGTGTATAATGTGTGAAATTGGAACTTGGATAGCCTGTGTTATACTGGTGTGAACAGGACACTATGATACGCCTGGTTTAGTAAGTGTGAACAGGACACTATGATAGCCTGTGTTACTAATGTAGTGAATTGAACACTATGATAGCCTGTTGTTATACCTGTGTGAACAGGACATGACGTGAACTAGAGCCTGTCTGTATATGTGGCCTGTGAACTTGGACACTATGATAGCCCTGGGTTATAATGTGTGAACCGTAACACTATGATAGCCCTGTGTTATAATGTGTGAATAGGACACTATGATAGCCTGTGTTAATAATGTGTGAACAGGACACTATGAAAAGCCTGTGATTATAATGTGTGAACAGGAACACTAATGATCGCTGTGTTATAATGTGTGAAGTGGAACTACGATAGCCTGTGTTTTATAATTGTGTACTGTAGCTCTATGATGCATACTGGTTATCCTTTTAGGTTGTCATAATACCTGTTTGTGTTTGTGGAACACGCTGTAAAGTGCTGCTTGTACTAAATGACACATTCGAAACTCTAAGTTCATTCATTCTCTTCTCCTCACCCAAACAAACTACTACGGCTCCCTATTTAGACAACGACCGAGCAGCACCAATCGGAATATGCTCTGGTTCCAGTATCTCCAGAAGACAGAAAGTCGGTGATGTTGTAAACATTATATAATGCGACGATTTTTTTGAATTATTTTAACTTTTAAATGTGGCTAAATTCTGAGAAAATCCGCAATGGTGGTTGTGAAATGGATCTTGTGTTTTCAGAGAGGCGTTTTTATAAAACATTTTAAATACTATTTTAAAACATTTTAAATACTATTTTAAAACATTTTAAATACTATTTTAAAACATTTTAAATACTATTTTAAAACATTTAAAATTATATTTTAAAACATTTAAAATAATATTTTAAAACATTTTAAATACTATTTTAAAACATTTTAAATAATATTTTAAAAACATTTAAACTAATATTTTAAAACATTTTTAATAAATTATGCTTGATTGCGCTTGCTTAATGCAGGGTTTCACCAACTCGGTCCTAGGGCAGACGCACCTTTAGAGTGGGTTGGGCCCAGGACTGAAAGATTTCAAATAATATTTGAACCCAGGTCTTCTAATGATAGACTGATCACATGAGCAGCATTGAGCTGCATCCCCATAATGCCCTGCAGTGGGAGGTGGACGCACACTAATAGGCTTAGCCAGGAAAACAAAAGAGATGAAGGAGTGGCTGTCAACCAATATAACTAACAATCTGACAATACAATAATACACCATAGAAATAGAATCACTAGAACGGGAATTCCCATTCGAGTCAATGGGTCTGTCATGACTTAGAAATAGAATCAATGATATACATCTCAGAATTAACTTTGAGTCTAGATCTGGTTAATGGTATGATCGTCTTTCTTATGATTATCATCTGTACAACTGTAGAGATGGGTTGCCTTTCGTGTACTTGATAGGCAATGCTTTCACCAAATTCAGTAACTCTATTATTTGAAGGGTACCTACATAGACTCCATACCACATTCATAACCATTCATACCACATTCATAACCATTCATACCATATTCATAAGCATTCATACCACTTTCATAACACATTAATAACCATTCATAACGCATTCATAGCGCATTCATAATGAACTCATAATGAATTCATAACACATTCATAACACATTCATAGCACATGAATAACCATTCATAACACATTCATAACACATTAATAACCATTCATAACACATCCATAACACATTCATAACCATCCATAACACATCCATAACACATTAATAACCATTCATAACACATTCATAACACATTAATAACACATTCATAACACATTAATAACCATTCATAACACATCCATAACACATTCATAACACATTAATAACCATTCATAAACATTCATAAACATTCATAAAATTAATAACACATTCATAACCATATTCATAACCATATTCATAACCATTCATAACACATTCATAATCATTCATACCACATTCATAACCATTCATGACACATTCATAACACATTCATAACACATTCATAAGCAGGTGCTATTTCTGTCTGTGACCCCACAGGAACACAGCTATATATCCTAAACGGTACCGACCCAGAGGGGGATGCCGTGTGGTTTGGCCTGACCTTTGAGAAGGGCACCAGAGAATACCTGAGAGTGGACCCTAAGTCAGGAAACATAACTCTCATTCAGGAACTGGACAGAGAGGTGAGTGTAGTACAGGGAGCTTTGACAACATTATGTCCAGTAATCTCATGAGAACCAGAACCAAGACTTGCGTGTGTTGGTGAGTTTGTCATTACCCACAATGCTGTTTCGAAGTGCTGTTAACAACGTGTTCTTTGTTTGTTTTGTCAGAAACAAGGTGAAATCGTAGCTTTTGTTAGCATAACAGATGGTCGGAATAAGGTGAGCTGAGCTTTGACGACAACATTCATTGCAAATCCATATGCATCCCATGTATAGGCCCATACGCATCCCATGTATAGGCCCATACGCTAGTACAATAAACATACCAGGCTTCTCAGCTGGGCTGTTGTGATGTCATCTGCTTGTTCCTTCCTTTAGGTTGTCGAGACGATACGGGTGTTTGTCACCGATGCCAATGATGAGCAACCAGAGTTCCAGAACCTGCCTTTCGCCGTGGACGTCCCCGAGGTCAGTGTTAAACCCGTCGTCAACATGAAGACAGCTCTGTCATTGGTTTAAAATGTCTTCAGAGGTAATGTTAAAAGGTAATGATAGATGTCAATGTTTGGTGTCGCGTGTTCAGAGATAATGTTTAAAGATAATGATAGATGTCCATATTGACATCGTGTGTTTTCGAGATAATGCGATTTCACTACCCCAGGGTAGTATGACATGTCGACCAGTAACGATACGCTGTTATTAGAGCTCTACCAGATATGTACTAGATAAGCGCACAGGCAATGTTATAAATAATGACATTGATGTTTTTGTCATCTGCAGGACACCGCGGCTGGAAGCAGCATTTACAGAGTACAAGCGGTGGATAAAGACATGGGCTCTGGAGGCAGTGTCAACTACTACTTACTGGTAGATCATGTCCACAGCCCTGGGTCTGGCTCATACATAGAAGAACATGTTCTAAAACAGGGAGGGACTCTCTGAACTTGTCAAATAAAACATTTTGCAACGGTTTGCCCTAATGAACACTGTCCTGGTCTGACAGAGAGTTCAGAGTTAGATCAAAGGTTATATTTATTTATTCATATTTTTTTATTTCACCTTTATTTAACCAGGTAGGCAAGGTGAGAACAAGTTCTCATTTACAATTGCGACCTCTGGTCAAGATAAAGCAAAGCAGTTCGACACATACAACAACACAGAGTTACACATGGAGTAAAACAAACATACAGTCAATAATACAGTAGAAAAATAAGTCTATATACAATGTGAGCAAATGAGGTGAGATACGGGAGGTAAAGGCAAAAAAAAGGCCATGGTGGCGAAGTAAATACAATATAGCAAGTAAAACACTGGAATGGTAGATTTGCAGTGGAAGAATGTGCAAAGTAGAGATAGAAATAATGGGGTGCAAAGGAGCAAAATAAATAAATGAATACCGTAGGGGGGGGGGTAGTTGTTTTGGCAAAATTATAGATGGGCTATGTACAGGTGCAGTAATCTGTGAGCTGCTCTGACATATGGGGGGTCCATTGTCATAAAACTCGCGCGGCTAGAGAGTGGGAATTACCTAAACTTTAGGTAAACTTAAAAGTGAATAGTAGGGGTTGTTATAACGTAATAAACTGGCTAGTAACATATCACTTAATAAAGTGTGAGGGGGGGTCCACACACAGTGGTAACTTTTTTTTAGGGTATACTACTAAATGGAGTAACCAGTTTGGAACCGCCCCCCCGTTTTAGTTACCCATGTTTGGACCCCCTTTCCCCCCTTCGGCATTTTATTTTACCAGCCAACTCCCAGGCTAGTTTGGAAACCCCCTCCAAATTTAGTTGTACAGTTTTGGACCCCCCTCTCATTTAGTACCAGTTTGGACCCCCCTCCATTTAGTACCAAGTTTGGACCCCCTCCATTTAGTACAGTTTGGACCCCCCTCCATTTAGTACCAGTTTGGACCCCCTCCATTTAGTACCAGTTTGGACCCCTCCATTTAGTACCAGTTTGGACCCCCTCCATTTAGTACCAGTTTGGACCCCCTCTTTAGTACCAGTTTGGACCCCCCTCCATTTAGTACCAGTTTGGACCCCCCCTTTTAGTACCATTTGACCCCCTCCATTTAGTACCAGTTTGGACCCCCCTCCATTTAGTACCAGTTTGGACCCCCTTTAGTACAGTTTGGACCCCCTCCATTAGTACCAGTTTTGGACCCCCTCCATTTAGTACCAGTTTGGACCCCCCCTTTTAGTACCAGTTTGGACCCCCCTCCATTTAGTACCAGTTTGACCCCCCTTTTCCATTTAGTGTCCAGTTTGGACCCCCCCTTTTAGTACCAGTTGGACCCCCTCCATTTAGTACCAGTTTGACCCCCCTCCATTTAGTACAGTTTGGACCCCTCCATTTAGTACCAGTTTGGACCCCCCTCCATTTGTACCAGTTTGGACCCCCCTCCATTTAGTACCAGTTTGGACCCCCCTCCATTTGTAGTAACAGTTTTTGGACCCCCCTCCATTTAGTACCAGTTTGGAACCCCCCTTTGCCTCCAGAACAAGCTGAATCCTTCGGGGTCTGGATTCTAGAAGGTGTGGCATTCAAACGTTGCTCAATTGTTATCAAGGGACCCGACATGTATCAGGAAAAACGTTCCCCACACCATTACACCACCGCCACCACCAGCCTGTACCGTTAACACCAGCCAGGACGGGACAATGGACTCATGCTACCAACACCAAATCCTGACTCTGCAATCAGTATGACGCAACAGGAACTGTGATTCATCGGACCTGGCAATGTTTTTTCATACCTTAATTGTCCACTGGAGCTGCTTCTTCTTGTTACAGCAGACGGTGTGGTCGCCTGCTGTAATAACCCGTCCGTGACAAGGATCGACGAGTTGTACTTTATGAGATGCCGTTCTGCACACCACTGTTGTACTATATATAAACGCAACATGTAAAATGTTGGTCCCATGTTTCATGAGCTGAAATAAAAGATCCCAGAAGTGTTTCATACGTACAAAAAGCTTATTTTTCTCAAATTTTGTGCACAAATTTGTTTACATCCCTGTTAGTGAGCATTTCTCATTTGCCAAAATAATCCATCCACCTGACATGTGTGGCATATCAAGAAGCTGATTAAACAGCATGATCATTACACAGGTGTACCTTGTGTTGGGGACAATAGAAGGCCACTCTAAAACGTGCAGTTTTGTCACACAACACAATGCCACAGATGTCTCAAGTTTTGAGGGAGCGTGTAATTGGCATGCTGACTGCAGTGATGTCCACCAGAGCTGTTGCCAGATAATTGAATGTTCATTTCTCTAACATAAGTCGCTTCCAATGTCCTTTTAGAGAATTTGGCAGAACGTCCAACCGGCCTCACAACAGCAGACCACGCTACATCTGGCTTCTTCTCCTGTGGTATTGTCTGAGACCAGCCACCCAAACAGCTGATGAAACTGAGTTTGCACAACCGAAGAATTTCTGCACAAACTGTCAGAAACCGTCTCAGGGAAGCTCATCTGCATGCTTGTCGTCCTCACCAGGGTCTTGACCTGTCTGCAGTTCGGTGTCGTAACCTACTTTAGTGGGCAAACGCTCACCTTCGATGGCTACTGGCATGCTGGAGAAGTGTGCTCTTCACGGATTAATCCTGGTATCAACTGTACCGTGCAGATGGCAGACAGCGTGTATGGCGTCGTGTGGGCGAGCGGTTTGCTGATGTCAACGTTGTGAACAGAGTTTGACAACATTTCACAGGCCACAATCAACAGCCTGATCAACTCTATGCGAAAGAGATGTGTCACGCTGCATGAGGCAAATGGTGGTCACACCAGATACTGACTGGTTTTCTGATTCACGCCCCTACCTTTTTTATAAAGGTATCTGTGACCAACAGATGCATATCTGCGTTCCCAGTCATGTGAAATCCATAGATTAGGGCCTAATGAATTTATAACCTGATATGAACTGTAACTCAGTAAAATCGTTGAAGTTGTTGCATGTTATGTTTTAGATTTTTGTTCAGTGTACAAAGGACCAGATGGATGGTAAGGGCATGTATTTGATAAAAACAGGAAGGAAGCCATCTGTGGAGAGAAAACAATTAATTTGACACTAGAGTGGTGACAGGAAATGGTGCCTCTCTAGTGGATTACATTTCAATTACATTTCAGGAAGTTATTGAGGGCTTAGCTGAAGCTCAGGGTCGCTTTTGGCCATCAGCAGGCAAACAGTAGTTGGCACTGTTCATATGTCGACTGTTATTGGTTGTTTTAGCCATATTTAGATGTGTGACATGGTATTGGTTGGTTTGATGTGCGATTCATCATTGYATGGAGGGTGTGATTAGTCATTGAATGGAGGGTGTGATTAGTCATTGAAAGGAGGGTGTGATTAGTCATTGAACGYAGGGTGTGATTAGTCATTGAATGGAGGGTGTGATTAGTCATTGAATGGAGGGTGTGATTAGTCAATGAATGGAGGGTGTTATTAGTCAATGAATGGAGAGTGCGATTAGTCAATGAATGGAGGGTGTGATTAGTCATTGAATGGAGGGTGCGATTAGTCATTGAATGGAGGGTGCGATTAGTCATTGAATGGAGGGTGGATTAGTCATTGAATGGAGGGTGTGTTATTAGTCATTTGAATGGATGGTGCATTAGTCAATTGAATGGAGGGTGTGATTAGTCAATGAAATGGAGGGTGTGATTAGTCATTGAATGGAGGGTGTGATTAGTCATTGAATGGAGGTGCGATTAGTCATTGAATGGAGAAGTGCGATTAGTCCATGAATGGAGGGTGCTGATTAGTCAATTGAAATTTGGAAGAGTGCGATTATTAGTCAATGAATGGAGGGTGCTATTAGTCATGAATGGAGAGTGCGATTAGTCAATGTTGATAGCAATGGGAGGGTGCATTAGTCAATGAATGGAGGGTGTGATTAGTCATTGAATGGAGGGTGTGATTAGTCATTGAATGGAGAGTGCGATTTAGTCAATGAATGGAGGGTGCTATTAGTCAATGAATGGAGAGTGCGATTAGTCAATGAATGGAGGGTGCGATTAGTCAATGAATGGAGGGTGTGATTAGTCATTGAATGGAGGGTGCGATTAGTCATTGAATGGAGGGTGCGATTAGTCATTGAATGGACGGGTGCGATTAGTCATTGAAATGGAGGGTGTATTAGTTCGATTGGAATGGAATGGTGGCGATTGTCATGAAATGGGGGTGGTGATTAGTCCAAATGAATGAGGTGGTGGCGGGGGGTTATTAGTCAATCTGAAATGGGTGTGATGTAGTCATTGAATGGGAGGCGGGTTGGGTGAATTTAGTCCGCCTTTCTTTACTTTTTTGAAAATGGGAGGGCTGTGATATAGTCATTGAATGGGGGTGTTTACATTAGTCATCCGTTTGAACGATTAGGAAGGGGTTGTTATTCAAGGTCCCTCAATTTGATTGACGCACGGGTGGCG
>NW_019943190.1:126943-130121 GCF_002910315.2 Salvelinus sp. IW2-2015 | reverse complement strand
TCTCTCTCCTTGTGTGGTGTGTCTGATCCTGATCCCTCTCCTGTGTGTTGTCTGACCTGTCTTCTGGTGTGTGTTACCCTGTTCTCTTTCTCTGTGTCTGCCACTGTCTCTCTCTGTGGTGTGGTTGTCTGCCGGTCCCTCTCTCTGTGTGTGGTCTGAACCTGTCCTAATCTTCTTGGTTGTGTACCCTGTCTGTGGTGTGTGTTGTGTGTTGTTTGTACACCTTCCTCGTGTGTGTGTAACTTCTCTGTGTGTGTGGAACCTGTCCTCGTGTGATGTGTAATTCCTCTCTGTGTGTGTCTTGAAACCTTACCTGTCCTGTTGGGTGGGGGGTGTGTCTACTTTGTTCTCGTCGTGTCAGGGCGTAATTGGAGATTCTCACGTTCTGAGGGAGCGTGTCCTCGTAAGGGTGGCTCTATGGGGGGACGCACGTCTCCCAGTCTTAAAGAACACCCCCTCATGGCCTCAGGGGAGGGAGGTAAACTCTCTCTCTTCCGTTTCTCTGTCCTGGGCTCAGAGGGAGGAGGGTAAACTCTCTCTCTCCGTTTCTGCTTGTTCTCTGGGCCTCAGAGAGGGGAGGGTAAACTCCTCTCTTCCGTCTTGTCTCTGGGCCTCAGAGGGAGGGAGGGGTAAACTCCTCTCTTCCGTTCTGTCTCTGGGCCTCAGAGGGAGGGAGGGTAAACTCTCTCTCTTCGTCCTGTCTCTGGGCCTCAGAGGGAGGGGGTAAACTCTCTCTTCGTTCTCCTGTCTCTGGGCCTCAGAGGGAGGGAGGTAAACCCCTCTGCTCTCTCTTCCGTCTCTGTCTCTGGGCCTCAGAGGGAGGGAGGGTAAACTCTCTCTCTTCCGTTTCTGTCTCTGGGCCTCAGAGGGAGAGTGTATGCTCTCTTTCCACCTTCCCTGTCTCTCAGGGGGAGGAAAACTTGTCCTCTTCTCTGAGCCATGGGGGAAGGTGAAGGGCTGGGGGTCTCTCTTCTGTCTTTTAGCCTCAGTGGGAGGGTCAGCTCCTCTCCTACATCCTTATGTTAATCTCTAAGCTCTTGTGGTGGGTCAGCCCCGATTACCTAAGGCCACACTACAACGCGGCCCTTGACCCCACCACATGGCAGTTGATTGACTAATTGTCTTGGGTGAAGGAGGACGTTGTTTTACGACAGGATGTTTGTAAACAACAACACGAGCCCTTTATTATATTTTAACATGTGTATTCTAACGGACGCCTGATCACATAGAAAGCAGGATGAAATGTACATGGTGCATCTGTAGCAGATGGGGGCGGATGTGTGACAACTCTCTCCTCAGTCTGAAGTATCGCCCCTTTGCGCCATTGGAGAAGGTATTTTTCATGAGTGGGAAGGAGTCTCTGGATGTGCAGATCAGGGGGATGTCGTACCTCCTCACTATTAAACACTGTTAACTTCTGCAAAGTACTGTGATTTTAGCCCGTAACATCAGCACTGCGTAATCAGTCATTATTTACCATGTCCAATGTCTAACCTTCTGTTGTATCCATCAGGATGGGGGTGGACAGTACAAAGGGAAGCACCAGGTGTTGACATCTACAGCCACCATAACCATCAACGTCCTCGARGCCCAAGACACTCCTCCAGCCTTCATTGGAACTCCTTACTTTGGCTACGTCTACGAAGTCTCACTTCCTGTAAGTACAACACAACCTCCTTACTTTGGCTACGTCTACGAAGTCTCACTGCCTGTAAGTACAACACAGCCTCCTTACTTTGGCTACGTCTACGAAGTCTCACTTCCTGTAAGTACAACACAACCTCCTTACTTTGGCTACATCTACGAGGTCTCACTTCCTGTAAGTACAACACAACCTCCTTACTTTGGCTACGTCTACGAGTGTATCACTCTCTGTAAGCATAAAACACAACCTCCCTTACTTTGTCCTATGTCTACGAAGTCTCACTTCCTGTAAGCACAACACAACCTCCTTACTTTGGCTACGTCTACGAGGTCTCACTTCCTGTAAGCACAACACAACCTCCTTACTTTGGCTACGTCTACGAGGTCTCAGTTCCTGTAAGCACAACAACAACTCCTTACTTTGGCTACGTCTACGAGTTCACTTCCTGTAAGCACAACACAACCTCCTTACTTTGCTACGTCTACGAAGGTCTTCACTTCCCTGTAAGCACAACCAACCTCCTTACTTTGTCTACATCTTACGGCAGTCTCACTTCCTGTAAGGCACAACACAACCGTCCTTACTTTGGCTACGTCTACGAGGTCTCACTTCCTGTAAGCACACACAACCTCCCTTACTTTGGCACGTCTACGAAGTCTCACTTCCTGTAAGCACAACACAACCTCCTTACTTTGGCTACGTCTACGAGGTCTCACTTCCTGTAAGTACAACCACAACCTCCTTACTTTGCTACGTCTACGAGGTCTCACTTCCTGTAAGCACAAACACACTCCCTACTTTGGCCACGATCTATCGAGGTCTCCCAGTTCCTGTAAGCACAAACAACTCCTTACTTTGGCCACGTCTCTACGAGGTCTCAGTTCTGTAAAGCACAACACAAAACCTCTGACTTTGCTAACGTTTAGCGATCTCACTTCCTGAAGCAAACACAAACCTTGATGATCCTCTGTCTTTAAAACATTGGTTTTAAACACTTTTGGAACTTTCGCAAGCCCTTTCTTTATAATTTAACAATTTGTACTCTATTATTTGGAATATCATTCGCCGTGATAACATACGTATGTTAAGCTATTTTTTGGAAAACCTTTGCCACCATTGCTTTACTGAGTTAAATTTGTATTGCAGTTGGTTCTGAAATAAGCCACTGTGTTTTGCCAAAGATGGAGACGAAGGAACCCTATCCTTTCCATTATTTATTACAATGTAAGTTACAACACGCGCACACAACAAACAAACAAACAAACAAACAACAAACAAACAAACAAACTGATTTTATGAACCTATCATTGTCAACAGTTGAGCATGTGTTTGTCTCCAGTTTCACAAGATATGTATTTCTGTATACGCATGATTCACAACTATGGTGCCGCTTCTCACCCTTCTCCTTCTTCAGGTAGTGAGTGACAGTCTTCACCATCAACTAGCACAGTGGGTGTATCAGCCCTAACAGCTTATCCATCACGCTGGAATTAATTTATATGAAATCAAAGTCAAGGGTAATAGGGGAGAAGC
>NW_019943190.1:125278-126918 GCF_002910315.2 Salvelinus sp. IW2-2015 | reverse complement strand
ACAACACAACCTCCTTACTTTGGCTACGTCTACGAGGTCTCACTTCCTGTAAGTACAACACAACCTCCTTACTTTGGCTATGTCTACGAGGTCTCACTTCCTGTAAGCACATCATAACCTGATGATCCTCTGGTCTTAAACACATAACCCTGTTATAAAAAAGCTGTAAGACTTTCTTTTTTTAACTTTTGGGAATTTTTGCAAGTCATTGCTTTATAATCAATACATTGTAATTGAATTATTTTTGAATAACATCTTGCCATATTAACATACGCTACATTACCAAAGTATGTGGATACCTGCTCGTCGAAAGTCTCATTCCAAAATCATGGGCATTAATATGGAGATGATCCCCCCCTTTTGCTGCTATAACAGCCTCCACTCTTCTGGGAAGGCTTTCCACTAGATGTTGGAACATTGCTGCTATAACAGCCTCCACTCTTCTGGGAAGGCTTTCCACTAGATGTTGGAACATTGCTGTAGTCCATTCAGCCACAAGAGCATTAGTGAGGTCTGGGCACTGATGTTCGGCGATTAGGCCTGGCTCGCAGTCGGCGTTCCAATTCATCCCAAAGGTGTTCGATGGGGTTGAGGTCAGGGTTCTGTGCAGGCCAGTCAAGTTCTTCCACACCGATGTCAACAAAACATTTCTGTATGTACCTGTGTGCACAGGGGCCTTTTCATACTAAAACAGTAAAGGGTCTTCCCCGAACCGTTGCCACAAAGTTAGAAGTACAGAATCATCTAGAATGTCATTGTATGCCATAGCGTAAAGATTTCTCTTCACTGGAACTAAGGGGCCTAGCCCGAACCATGAAAAACAGCCCCAGACCATTATTCCTCCTCCACCAAACTTTACAGTTGGCACTATGCATTCGGGCAGGTAGCGTTCTCCTGGCATCTGATTTGTCCGTCAGACTGCCAGATGGTGAAGCGTGATTCATCACTCCAGAGAACACGTTTCCACTGCTCCAGAGTCCAATGGCGGCGTGCTTTCCACCACTCCAGCCGACGCTTGACATTGTGCATGGTGATCTTAGGCTTGTGTGCGGCTGCTCGGCCACGGGAGCCCATTTCATGAAGCTACCGACAAACAGTTCTTGTGTCTGACGTTGCTTCCAGAGGCAGTTTGGAACTCGGTTGTGAGTGTTGCGACTGAGGACAGACTATTGTTACGCGCTTCAGCACTCTGCGGTCCCGTTCTGTGAGCTTGTGGACTACCACTTCGTGGCTGAACCGTTGTTGCTCCTACATGTTGCTCCACTTCACAATAACAGCACTTACAGTTGACCGGGGAAACTCTAGCAGGGCAGATATTTGACGAACTGACTTGTTGGAAAGTTGACATCCTATGACGATGCCACATTGAATGTCCCTAAGCTCTTCAGTACGGGCCATTCTACTGCCAATGTTTGTCTATGGAGATTGCATGGCTGTGTGCTCGATTTTATACACCTGACAGCAACCGAATCCACTAGGGGGGAAGGGATGTCCACATAGTTTTGTATATATAGTGTATGTTCCAGTACTTTTTATTAAATATTTTTCATGCCATTTCTTTATGATTTATAATTTGTATTTGCAGGGTTCTGAAATATCCACTGTGTTCGCCAAAGATGGAGACGAAGGAAACCCTAATC
>NW_019943190.1:123826-124968 GCF_002910315.2 Salvelinus sp. IW2-2015 | reverse complement strand
ATTTTCCCTAACCCCTAACCCTAAACCTAACCCTAATCCTACGACTAACCCTAGCTCCTAACCTTAATATTTAACTTAATTCTAACCCTAACACTAATTCTAACCTTAACCCTAAACCCCCTAGAAATAGCATTTGACCTTGTGGGGACTAACAAAATGTCCCCAGCTGGTCAATTTTTACTTTGTTTACTATTCTTGTAGGGACTTCTGGTCCCCACAAGAATAGTTAAACACGTCCACACTACAAAGCAATTTTTTTTACAAACTGATAATAATCATTGTCAACTGTGTGTTTGTCTACAGTTTCACAGATATTTGTGATTTCTGTATAAGTCATGATTCACACTCGGTCCTTTCTTCTGTAGGTAGTGAGGGTGTCTTCACTATCAATAGCACAAGTGGTTGTATCAGCCTAACAGCTTATCCAGTCACGCTGAGGAATGAATTATATGAAATCCATGTCAAGGTAATAAGCCTTTCCTTATCCGGTTATTACGTTGTTATTTCTAGGTTATTACATGGTTAGCACATATGTTTTATTGTCTAATCTCTTTCTCCCTCTCTCTCTCTCTTCTCTCTCTTCTCTCTCTCCTCTCTCTCTCTGTCTCTCTCTGTCTCTCTCGCTCTGTCTCTCTCTCTGTATCGCTCTCTCTCCTCTCTCTCTCTTTCTGTCTCTCTCTCTCTCCTCTCTCTCTGTCTCTCTCTCTCTCCTTTCTGTCTTTCTCTATGTCTCTCTCCTCTCAGGCAACTGAGCTGGGGCCGAGTGAGGAGCTTTTGGACTACTATACCATGACTGTGGTGACGGTTCGAGTGGTGGACCTCAACAACCACCCACCTACCTTCTACGGAGAGAACGGGCCCCAGAGCCAGTTCGAGGTGACCATGTATGAGCACCCTCCAGAGGGGGAGATCCTCAGGGGGCTAAAGATAACGGTCAACGACTCTGATCAGGTACTGGAAGGCAGACTCTGTATCCCAAATCGCACCCTATTCCCTATATAGTGCACTACTTTTGACTAGGGTCCTATATTATATCACCCCATTACCCTATCACACAATATCACCCCATTACCCTATATTATATCACCCCATTACCCTTTATTATATCACCCTATATTATATCACCCCATTACCCTATCACA
>NW_019943190.1:119108-123801 GCF_002910315.2 Salvelinus sp. IW2-2015 | reverse complement strand
CAGGTTAATGGGGTGATTATAATATAGGTTAATGGGGTGATATAAGTGTGATAGGGTAATGGGTTTTTGATATAAAATATAGGGTAATGGGTTGATATAATTAAGGGTAATGGGTTTGATATAATAAAAGGGTAACGGGGTGATATAATAAAGGGTAACGGGGTGATATAATAAGGGTAGCGAGGGGTGATTAGTGTGATTAGGGTAATGGGGTGATATAGTGTGATAGGGTAAATAGGGGTGGGATATAGATATAGGGTACATGGCGTTGATATAATTAAGGTATGGGGTGATGATATAAACAGGGTAACGGGGTGATATGAACTAAAGGGTCAACGGGGTGATATAATAAAGGGTAGCGGGGTGGATATAGTGTGGATAGGGTAATGGGGTGATATAGTGTGATAGGGTAATGGGTGATATAATATTAGGGTAATGGGTTGATATAATTAAGGTAATGGGGTGATATAATAAAGGGTACCGCGGGTGATATAATAAAGGGTAAACGGGGTGATATAATATAGGGTATGGGGTGATATAAATAAGGGAGGGGTGATACGGGTGATATAATGGGATAGGGTATGGGGTGATATAATAAAGGGTAACGGGGTGAATATAAATAGGGTAATGGGGTGATATCAATAAAGGGTAACGGGGTGATATAGTGGTGATTAGAGTAATGGGGTGATTATAATATAGGGTAATGGGGTGATATAATAAGTGGGTAAGGGGTGGGATATAGTGTGATAGGGTAATGGGGTGTATATAATTAAGGATAATGGGGTGATATAATAAAGGGTAACGGGGTGATATAATATAGGGTACCGGGGTGATATAGTGTGATAGGGTAATGGGTGATATAATATAGTGTAATGGGTTGAATATAATTAATCACACTATATCACCCCATTACCCTATATTATATCACCCCATTACCCTATATTATATCACCCCATTACCCTATATTATATTACTATATCACCCCATTACCCTATATTATATCACCCCATTACCCTATATTATATCACCCCATTACCCTATATTATATCACCCCATTCCTGATTTATTTCCCCTCTTACTCTCATGGAGACCACTCCTTATGCTTTGTGATAGGCCTATAGCTTGTGTCCTAAAAACGTGTGGAACCCTAACCTTTGACCTCTTGACTGATACTAAGGTGTTGATATATCCAACCATGACGATGGTTTCCTTCATGGTTTCCTTCATGGTTTCCTTCATGGTTTCCTTCATGGTTTCCTTCATGGTTTCTGGTTGATTTCTGAAGGCCCTGACATTTTTATTTTTAAATCTAGATTTCGTTTAAAGGATTCTTTATTTAATCCATCCGAAACAGTATGTCACATTACGTAACCCCATTTTAGAAATACATGTCATAATCTCCTATTCAGCGAATCATTATCATTATGTCGATGTTCCCAGAAAACAGGATTTTAGCAGATTTCCTTGTCCGTGTTTTTGTTTTTTTACATGACATAATATTTGCTACTTGTATCCATTGACAGTTTTCTACCTCAGCCCATAGGCTAAATTAAAGTGATTGTTATCAGACAGAGGTCAAAGATTCTGCTATTTGCCATGAATGTTGTCATCAATGGCAGCCTCACGTAGGTGTGTGCTTTCTCTGACAGGGTGCGAATGCTAAATTTAAACTGAGATTGGTGGGGCCTGGTCGTGTACTCAGAGTGGTGCCCCAGACGGTCCTCAATGAAGCACAGGTCACCGTCATCGTTGAAGACTCTGCTGCCATCGATTACGAAAAAGGCAAAACCTTAACGTACAAGGTATTTCAGACCGTCTTCAGCTGCACTTATGACAGACTGGGATATCAAATATTTGATCCTCGGAGGGACACTGTCAAATGGATTTGGTTGAACGTTTTTATAAAACAGTGCAGAAATTACCAGGTATTTACACAGTAAGAAATTACAATGGTTATTATACAGTAATAACCTATGAGTTACTTAATATAATATAAGAATAATTTAGCAGACTCTTTTATCCAAAGTGACTTACTGTAATGCTTGCATATATGTTTTATGTTTGGTCCCAGAGGGAATCCAACCCACAATCCTAGGCGTTGCAATTGCCATGTTCATTCCGTAATATATATTTTGTTACTATAGTACAACAGCAGGAAATAGCCCTGAGTAATTGATAGATTTGACATGTATTTTTTATCCCCAACACAGTTACTAGCGATGGAGATTGACACCCTTGAGAGGTTCAGTGCCACGGCTGATATTGTGATTCATCTTCTGGACACCAATGACAACACTCCCAGGTTCACCTCAGAATATTACGTCGCCCGTATCCCGGAAAACTCCCCCGGAGGCTCCAACGTAGTGTCTGTCACCGTGAGTACATCGGGATTATTCAACTCTATTCAAAAGGCCACTGCCAGCTAAATATGGTTACGTAATCTCCCAACAATAAACCACCGATAGATGAATATTAATGGTTAGGGTTAATTGGAAACTGAAAGGAAGCAGGGATTTTCAGCTTGTAGGAGTTCCACAAAATGTGATATTTTGCCAGGAGAGAGCTAACCCCTGTATGATTTACCTGCAGCATAGTGTCACTGAATGTTGATATTAATTGGTAGTGATATCCTGCTTTCTTCATACAATKCTCCACTAAATGCKCTTAACTATAAGTCGCTSTAGATAAGATCGTCTGCTAAATGACTCAAATGTAAACAGAAACAATGTAACCAGATTCATGCTGAAAGAAATACAAATTACTATTGAAACAACGATGATAACAATGTTGAAATAAAGTTAATATTGGACTATTATTTATTTTGGCATGAATCTGCTTCCATAGCAGTATTATTATTTATACTGGTATATTACTAGTAGTAWATGTTTAGCAGGAATTACAGTTTGGTGAGATGGAAACAATCCCGTTAGGGTTTATCATGTTGACCTCTACCCTGTGATGTCCTTGTGTGGCTGTGTGCTATTCACCCCAGGGAATTGGATAGAGCCTAGTAGACAGCCCCTGCCGGGGTGAAATCCCCCTCACATCGTGTATGACCTTATCCTCACACTGTTCCAATCAGCTAATGGAGAGTCATTGTATGACCTTCTCTCAGGAGTTGAGTCCCAATGGACTCRCTACTCAACAATATTGTCCACAAAAAAATAAGTTGTTAATATTATCATTAAATGGACACCATTATATGGTTATATATTAATTATGGATAGATAAAATGTTTGATAAAAGTTTATTTCCGGTGCGATTACCCCTCACACGTGTATGACCTTATCCTCCACTGTTCCAATCAACTAATGGAAGTCATTGTATGACCTTCTCTCAGGAGTTGAGTCCCAATGGACTCCTACTCAACAATATTGTCCACAAAAAATAAGTTGTTAATATTATCATTAAATGGAACCATTATTGGTTATAATTAATTATGGAAGATAAAATGTTTGATAGTTTATTTCCGGTGCGATTAATTATTTTTTGAAGAGCCCGGAAATTCTTGTGAGCTTGATGTGCATGAGTCCCAACATTCTGACTCCTCTCCTCTATGCATCTAACTTCTACTGTTCCTCTAGTCTACTCTATGTTCCGTCCAGTATTCTACCAGCATTCTAACTTCATCTTTATCCTATGTTTCGTTCCAGTATTCTACCAGCATTCTAACTTCTATTCCTCCAGTCTACTCTATGTTCCGTCCAGTATTCTACCAGCATTCTAACTTCTATCCTTAGTCCTCTATGTCCGTTCCAGTATTCTCCAGCTTCTAACTTCTACTAGTCCTCTCTATGTTCCGTTCCAGTATTCTACCAGCATTCTAACTCTACTATGCTATCACTCTATGTTCCGTTCCAGTATTCTACCAGCATTCTAACTTCTACTGTCTATCTCTATGTTCGTTCCAGTATTCTACCAGCATTCTAACTCCTCTATGTTTCTCTCTATGTTCCGTTCCAGTATTCTACCAGATTCAACTTCTATCTCTTCTCTATAGTTCCGTCAGTATTCTACCAGCATTCTAACTTCTACTTATCTCCTATGTTCCGTTCAGTATTCTACCAGCATTCTAACTCTCTACTTCCAGTCTACTCTATGTTCCGTTCCAGTATTCTACCAGCATTCTAACTTCTACTTCCTCTAGTCTACTCTATGTTCCGTTCCAGTATTCTACCAGCATTCTAACTTCTACTTTCCTAGTCTACTCTATGTCCGTTCCAGTATTCTACCAGCTTCTAATCTTATCCTCTAGTCTACTCTATGTTCCGTTCCAGTATTCTACCAGCATTCTAACTCTATCCTCTAGTCTACTCTATGTTCCGTTCCAGTATTCTACCAGCATTCTAACTCCTATCCTCTAGTCTACTCTATGTTCCGGTCCAGTATTCTCCAGCATTCAACTTCTATCCTCTAGTCTACTCTATGTTCCGTTCCAGTATTCTACCAGCATTCTAACTTTCTATCCTCTAGTTCTACCTCTATTTCCGTCCAGTATTTACCAGCATTCTAATTCTATCTCTCAGTCTACTCTATGTTCCTTCCAGTATTCTACCAGCATTCTAATCCTATCCTCTAGTCTACTCTATGTTCCGTCCAGTATTCTACCAACATTCTAACTCTCTATCCTCTAGTCTACTCTATGTTCCGGTCCAGTTATTCTAACCTCCCTTTTCTTGTTGGCGTTCCGGCT
>NW_019943190.1:110733-119083 GCF_002910315.2 Salvelinus sp. IW2-2015 | reverse complement strand
TTACATTATTTTTGAAGAGCCCGGAATTCTTGTGAGCTGGATGTGCATGAGTCCCAACATCTCGAAACTCCTCTCCTCTATGCATTCTAACTTCTACTGTATCTCAGTCTAACTCTATGTTCCGTCCAGTATTCTACCAGCATTCTAACTCTCTACTCTAGCACTCTATGTTCCGTTCCAAGTATTCTACCAGCATTTTAACTTC
Organism: Salvelinus sp. IW2-2015; assembly: GCF_002910315.2. Taxonomy (NCBI): domain Eukaryota; kingdom Metazoa; phylum Chordata; class Actinopteri; order Salmoniformes; family Salmonidae; genus Salvelinus; species Salvelinus sp. IW2-2015. The sequence goes on along the minus strand of NW_019943190.1, from coordinate 118,878 downwards.
TATCCTCTCAGTCTACTCTATGTTCCGGTCCAGTATTCTACCAGCATTCTAACTTCTACCTTAGTTCCTCATGTTCCGTTCCAGTATTCTACCAGCATTTCTAACTTCTACTTTTCCTCTATGTTCCGTTCCAGTATTCTACCAGCATTCTAACTTCTATCCTTAGTCACTCTATGTCCGTTCCAGTATTCTACCAGCATCTAACTTCTCTATGTCTATCCTCATGTTCCGGTCCAGTATTCTACCAGCATTCTAACTTCTACTGTCCTCTACTATGTCCGTTCAGTATTCTACCAGCATTCAACTTCTACTTTAGTCCTCTATTGTTCCGGTTCCAGTATTCTACCAGCATTCTAACTTCTACTAGTTCACTCTATGTTCCGTTCCAGTATTCTACCAGCATTCTAACTTCTTACTGTTATCCTCCAGTGCTACCTCTAAAATGCAACGTCGAGTCCGAGAGATTAGAGTTTTACCCTCCCTCCCTGCTGAGGCCGCAAGAGAGAGATCTAGAAACCAAGCCGGATTCTTAAACTTCTACTAGTATTCCTCCAGGTACAAGAACGTACTCATGGTTCCGGTTCACAGGTATCGAAGACTCTAGCGCAGGAAGCAAGTTCGCCGCTCCTCCTTGAACCTGCTGATCTAGCGGCTCTTACCTCCAGAGTAGGACAGAACAGCAATAACTACCGTAGAGATGTTACCGGATGTCTCTCTAGCCTTCTCTCCTCCCTCCTCGAGCACGTCCGAGATATGATCAGCTACGCAGCGGCTGGCGCTTCTAAACGGGTCGATCCATCCAGAAGATCGTGACTTCTGCTAATGATCCAGATTCTGGCCTTTGGGGTGAAGTCAAATACTCCATCTATGGTTCCAGAACTGATTTGTAAGTATAGTAGAGTCCTGCCAACACCAATGATTGTTGGACATGATGATCTGTGTAAAATCACTTCCTCAGTTGATGTGGAGCCAGTTGAATAGATCAAAATGGGCAAAAATGATCACTTATACAATATCATTATTCGTGCCATCTGGTTATGCGTTGGGACAGATTATTCTTTATATTGGGACACTACATTACATCCCTTTTTTTTTTACCCTTAAGTGTGACGTTACTGTACTTATGTGTGGGAAATTGTTCTTTAACTGTCACGTCCTGACCATAGTTCTTGTGTGTTTTGCTTGTTTTAGTGTTGGTCAGGACGTGAGCTGGGTGGGCATTCTATGTTGTGTGTCTAGTTTGTCTGTTTCTATYTTTGGCCTAATATGGTTCCCAATCAGAGGCAGGTGTTTTGTGTTGTCTCTGATTGGGAATCATATATAGGTGGSTTGTTTTGTGTTGGGGATTGTGGGTGGTTGTTTCCTGTCTTTGTGTTTTGTCTGCACCAGAAAGGACTGTATCGGTTTGCCACATTTTGTTATTTTTGTAATTGTTAAGTGTTCACTGTTTATCATTATTAAATATGTTGAGCACCAACTACGCTGCGTCTTGGTCCGATCCCTGTTACACCCTCTCTTCTCGTGAAGAGAGGGAAGGCTGCCGTTACATTAACAGGACAAGTTAAAAAAATAACTGGAGTGCGTTTTTAAATAATCTCTTAAATAATCTCTTAGATTCTTCCCCTTTGATTGTAAAATGGGAGCTGCCAGTATCCCAGTATATTGTCTTGGCTCTGCTGGTAGACGGTAGCTCCTCTCCTCTCTCCTGTAACAGCTTCCTCTAAGATGGCAGCAAGATACTGACTGGTTAATCTCGTAATTGGATTGTAGGGTAAGAAATAGCCTGCCAGGCTTGGATGCCTCATGTAGAGAGGGCCAATTAACATGCAATGTGACAGCTGGAACTCTGATATGGAAAGCAAGGCAGGCAAGGCTGCAATACAGGCAGTACATTGAACAAATAAGTGTCAATTTATCTTCCAGGTTTGCTTGCCGTCTTGACACGGGAAGTCAAATTCTAAATGTGTGAAAGTTAACAGGTTACTTTGTATTTGTTAATTTTCACAGGGAATATGTTGTGAAATTAAAATGATTGAAAATGGCTGAATATGTGCCGCTTCAACAACATTGGACATACAAAATGTGTACTGGACAAATAATTACCTTTGTGGATAATACAGAAAACTTTATCCAGCATCTGGACCACAGGACTTCTTGACATATTTTTACCACAAGTTTTAATCCAAGATTAAACTGTAGCGCACAGTACATACAGTGCATAACATTGACTGTTACATAACTGCCAATTGACTGTCAATATCCTACCAATATACTCTTAATATACTGCCAATATACTGCTAATTTACTACCATACTGTCAATATTCTACCAATATAATTCTAAAATACTGCCAATATACTGTTAGTATACTGCCAATATGCTGCTAAAATTCTGCCAATATATTCTTCCAATATAATGCTATCATATAGCCAATATACTCCCAATATACTACTAATATACTGTCAATATACTGCCAATGCACTCTCTGTTGTGTATTCCAGGTTTCTCATCCATCCGTCTTCAGGCATCATATACACCCAGGCCTGGGCCACTCTGGATGCTGAGGTCAAGTCCAAGTACAACTTCTACGTGAAGGCAGAGGACACAGAGGGCAAGTACAGCCTGGCGGAGGTGTTTGTCACTGTCCTGGACATCAACGACCATGTTCCAGAGTTCGATGACAGCCTTGTGGAGCGGACCATGGTCATTGGTGCACCTGTTAGAGTAGAGGTATGTACAGTAGCTATAAGATAAGATGACAGTATTATATAGATCCCTAAAGGAGGTATGTACGATAGCCATAAGATAAGACGACAGTATTATATAGATCCCTAAAGGAGGTATGTACGGTAGCCATAAGATAAGACGACAGTATTATATAGATCCCTAAGGAGGTATGTACGGTAAGCCATAAGATAAGACGACAGTATTATATAGATCCCTAAAGGAGGTATGTACAGTAGCCATAAGATAAGATAGTACATATGATTATATAGATCCCTAAAGGAGGTATAGTACAGATAGCCATGTGGTGTGTAGAGGTGTTCCTAGGGGTTCACTGGCCATCGGTCCGGTTTGGTCCTAGTATACACTGTATGAATCGTTACAACCTAGTAAACACTGTATGATCATTACAACCCTAGTAACACTGTATGAATCGTTACAACCTAGTAACACTGTATGAATCGTTACAACCCTAGTTACACTTTATGAATCGTTACAACCCTAGTTAAACTGTATGAATCGTTACAACCCTAGTTAACACTGTATGAATCGTTACACCTAGTTAACACTGTATGAATCTTACAACCTAGTTAACACTGTATGAATCGTTACAACCTGAAGTAACACTGTATGAATCATTACACCCTAGTTAACACTGTGTATGAATGTTACAACCTAGTTAACACTGTATGAATCGTTACACCCTAGTTAACACTGTATGAATCGTTACAACCCTAGTAACACTTTAAATCGTTACAACCTAGTATACACTGATGAATCATTACAACCCTAGTTAACACTGTATGAATCTTACAACCCTAGTTAACACTGTATGAATCGTTACAACCTAGTTAAACTTATGAATCGTTACAACCTAGTTAACACTGTATGAATCGTTACAACCCTAGTTAACACTGTATGAATCGTTACAACCCTAGTTAACACTGTATGAATCGTTACAACCCTGTTAACATGTATGAATCATTACAACCCTAGTAACACTGTATGAATCTACAACCCTAGTTACACTGTATGAATCGTTACACCCTAGTTAACACTGTATGAATCGTTACAACCCTAGTTAACACTGTATGAATCGTTACAACCCAGTTAACACTGTATGAATCGTTACAACCCTAGTTAAAAACTGTATGAATTCTACAACCCTAGTTAACACTGTATGAATCGTTACAACCCTATTAACACTGTATGAATCCTTACAACCCTAGTTAACACTGATGAATCATACAACCCTAGTTAACACTGTATGATCGTTACAAACCTAGTTAACACTGTATGAATTCGTTAAAACCCTAGTTAACACTGTATGAATCGTTACACCCTAGTTACACTGTGCATCATTACAACCCTAGTAACACTTTATGAATCATTACAACCTAGTTAACACTGTATGAATCGTTACAACCCTAGTTAACACTGTAATGACTCGTTACAACCCTAGTAACACTGTATGAATCATACAACCCTATTAACCGTATGAATCTTAAACCTAGTTAACACTGTATGAATCGTTACAACCCTAGTTAACACTGTATGAATCGTTACAACCCTAGTTAACACTGATGAATCGTTACAACCCTACGTAACACTGTATGAATCGTTACAACCCTCGTTAACACTGTATGAATCGTTACAACCCTAGTTAACACTGTATGAATCGTTACAACCCTAGTTAAAAACTGTATATTGAATTGTTGGATGATCTTTGTTGGATGATAATTACCTGAAATGTAAAATGTGAACGTATCCAGAACCGCTTCAGTATATATTCAGTATATATCTATATTTAAGTAATGTGTTTGTTTTGCCGCTTTTTCCTTGTTTCGTTCAGCAATAGATGCCGATGCAGGGTCGCCCAACAACATCATTGAGTATTCCATCATGCAACTGAGCCGAAACAATATCTTCGACATCAACGCGGAACGGGAGAGATCAACCTAAGTCGTACATCAAGTCCATGGAGATCGTGCAGAACATCACCAAGCAGAAGGACTGCATGGTCTCTGGTGTCAAGCCCGGGACCGAGGGTCTCCGTCCTTCAGCACTACCGCCGTGGTCAACATCGACATCACTGAGGCGGTAAGTTCAATGTTCCTGACCTTAACCCTAACCTTAGACTTATAACCCTAACCTAAACTAACTCAATCCCTTAACCTAACTCTAACTAACCTTAACCTAACTAACTAACACCTAACTCTTAACTAACTCTAACCCTAACCTTAAACCTAACTCTAACCTCTTAAAACCTAACTCTAACCTTAACCTTAACCTAACTCTAACCTAACCCTAACCTTAACCTTAACCTTAACCTTAACCTAACTCTAACCTTAACCTAACTCTAACCTTAACCTAACTCTAACCCTAACTCTAACCTTAACCTAACCCTAACCTTAACCTAACCCTAACCTTAACTATAACCTTAACCTAACTCAAACCCTAACTCTAACCCTAACTCTAACCTTAACCTAACTCTAACCTTAACCTAATTCTAACCCTAACTGTAGAGTTATAAACTTAACCTAACTCTAACTCTAACCTTAACCTAACTCMAACCCTAACCTAACTCTAACCTTAACCTAACTCTAACCTTAACCTAACTCTAACCCTAACTCTAACCCTAACTCTAACGTTAACCTAACTCTAACCTTAACCTAATTCTAACCCTAACTGTAGAGTTATAAACTTAACCTAACTCTAACCTTAACCTAACTCGAACCCTAACCTAACTCTAACCGTAGAGTTATAACCCTAACCCTAATCTAACCGTAATGCTGACCCAATGTTCCCTCTAAGCTGCAGCTCCCCACGACTGCCACTTAGAAATATCAGTCCACAGAGAGAAGCAGGAGATTGAATTTTCACTCAACTTTCTAGAGCAGTGGTCACGAACCGGTTTATCGCGATCGACTGGTCCATCTCCTAGGCATTCCTAGTCGATCGCCAAACATTTCTGTTAAAAAAACAACAACAATAAATCCTTGTGTTCCTTTTTATTTATTATGTCTTGTGCTGTTGGTGGTAGATGCACCAGATTCAGCTGCCCTGCCCTCTGGGTAGAACAACTGTTGCCATTTTGAAAATGTCTTATGTCTGAAGGACCCGTAGATAAACAGGTTAATGCCCTGCGTGTTTTCTGGGAATGTAGGCTTACATTGAACACCACACTGTCACGCGGGACTAGGTTGGCGAAAGAACCAGACGCAGAGAGAGAGAGCCGCTTGGGAAAAAATATACCTTATATTTATTCTCCACAAGAACTGAATAAGCCCGAACATCCAGGGCGTAGAGAAACACTTGCCAAACACCCAAAATACACACACGTAACAAAAAACAATCCCGCACAAAACAAGGGCGGGTCTTACTCCTAATTATAGGGAAGCTCATTACGAAACAAAAACAGGTGCAACTAATAAGACAAAACAAACAGACAAACGAAAAAGGGATCGGTGGCGGCTAGTAGGACGGTGACGACGACCGCCGAGCARCGCCCGAACAGGCAGGGGAGTCAACTTCGGCGGAAGTCGTGACACACACATTGGCTGCTATTGTAGGCTGAATGATAGAACAGCTATGTCCATGGTCAAATGTTATGGGATGCATTTTCTCCGTTGTTTTTGATGGTAGGACACTCTGGTAGGCCTACATTATGATCAAATAGCCACAACAGCCTACTTGACCACTGTTAAAACTTTAACTTAAAGTGGTTACAGCCTCAGTGTTTACAGTAAAACTTTAACTTAAAGTGGTTACAGCCTCAGTGTTTACAGTAAAACTGTAACTTAGTGGTTACAGCCTCAGTGTTTACAGTAAAACTGTAACTTAAAGTGGGGGTTACAGCCCTCAGTGGTTTACAGTAAACTGTAACTTAAAGTGGTTACAGCCTCAGTGTTTAGCCTCAGTGTTACAGTAAAACTGTAAATTAAAGTGGTTACAGCCTCAGTGTTTACAGTAAAACTAACTTAAAGTGGTTACAGCCTCAGTGTTTACAGTAAAACTGTAACTTAAAGTGGTACAGCCTCAGTGTTCACAGTAAAACTTTAACTTAGTGGTTACAGCCTCAGTGTTTACAGTAAAACTGTAACTTAAAGTGGTTACAGCCTCAGTGTTTACAGTAAAACTGTAACTTAAAGTGGTTACAGCCTCAGTGTTTTAGCCTCAGTGTTTACAGTAAAACTGTAAATTAAAGTGGTTACAGCCAGTGTTTTACAGTAAAACTAACTTAAAGTGGTTACAGCCTCAGTGTTTTAGCCTCAGTGTTTACAGTAAAAATGTAAATTAAGTGGTTACGCCTCAGTGTTTACAGTAAAACTGAACTTAAAGTAGTTACAGCCTCAGTGTTTTAGCCTCAGTGTTTACAGTAAACTGTAAATTAAAGTGGTTACAGCCTCAGTGTTTACAGTAAAACTGTAACTTAAAGTGGTTACAGCCTCAGTGTTTTAGCCTCAGTGTTACAGTAAAACTGTAAATTAAAGTGGTTACAGCCTCAGTGTTTAGCCTCAGTGTTTAGTAAAACTGTAAATTAAAGTGGTTACAGCCTCAGTGTTTACAGTAAATGCGCGCTGGAAGTTGCACAGAAGTTTCACAACGTTCAAGTTTGTGCTCAGCAGACCTGAATTAGCTCTGTGTCAGTTTCTTTTTTGCTGACTACGGCTGTGGTGAGCATCGGCATCACTGGGTTGTAAGAGTTTAAACCTAAGTTACCTAACCCTTACCTTAACTAACCCAAACCCTTAACTAACCCAAATCCATAGCCTTCTAACCTTAACTAACCCAAACCCTTACAATAGCCTTCTAACCTTAACCCTTAACTAACCCAAACCCATAGCCTTCTAACCTTAACTAACCCAAACCCTTACAATAGCCATCTAACCTAAACCTTACCATAGCCTCTAACATTAACTAACCCAAAGTCTTACAATAGCCATAGCATATTTTAAACAGTTTACTATACTGAAGTAACAAACATGAAGTCACTTATTTTCAGACCCAGTGTCTATTTGAGCCCCTTTTGTCAGAAGAACAGAGTAATCTCTCATATCAACCCAGAGACCCAGTAGCTGTCAATGGCATTGCTTTGTGAACCTGTCACAGGAACTTAATCCTCATCAGAAACATGCTAGTGAACAGATGGATCAGACAGTTCCCGATGAGCCCACCACGTAGGGAATAGATTGTGATTGGGGTCACATCCTAGCCTCTATGATCAACAGTCACAGCAGGCTGGGATGAATGGATCAGCATCAAAGCATATCTCGTAATATCATATATGCCAGTTAACAGATGTTTTTATCCAAAGTGACTTACATACTTGATTAGCGCATGTATGAGCTTCCTGTGGGAAATTGAACCCTCAACTTTGGTGTTGCTGGACCCATGCTTTTACCAACTGAGCCACAACTTA
>NW_019943190.1:76617-110708 GCF_002910315.2 Salvelinus sp. IW2-2015 | reverse complement strand
GGGAATGTAGGCTTACATTGAACACCACACTGTCACGCGGGACTAGGTTGGCGAAAGAACCAGACGCAGAGAGAGAGAGCCGCTTGGGAAAAATATACCTTATTTATTCTCCACAAGAACTGAATAAGCCCGAACATCCAGGGCGTAGAGAAACCTTGCCAAACACCCAAAATACACACACGTAACAAAAAACAATCCCGCACAAAACAAGGGCGGGTCTTACTCCTAATTATAGGGAAGCTCATTACGAAACAAAAACAGTGCAACTAATAAGACAAAACAAACAGACAAACGAAAAAGGGATCGGTGGCGGCTAGTAGGACGGTGACGACGACCGCCGAGCACCGCCCGAACAGGCAGGGGAGCAACTCGGGGGAAGTCGTGACATTACCCCCCTCCTGACGCGCGGCCCCGCAGCGCGCCGCCACCGGCCTCGAGGACGACCCGGAGGGCGAGGTGCCGGGCGATCCGGGTGGAGGCGGTGGAAGTCTCTCAGAAAGTAGGATCTAAAATGTCCCCCACCGGAACCCAGCATCTCTCCTCCGGACCGTACCCTCCCAGTCCACGAGGTACTGTAGGCCCCTCACCCGGCGTCTCGAGTCCAGAATGGCACGTACTGTGTACGCCGGGGACCCCTCGATCTCCAGAGGGGGTGGAGGACCTCAGGCACCTCACCTTCTTGCAGGGGACCAGCCACCACCGGCCTGAGGAGAGACACATGAAACGAGGGGTTAATACGGTAATACCTAGGGAGTTGTAACCTATAACACACCTCGTTTATTCTCCTCAGGACTTTAAACGGCCCCACACACTGCGCGCCCCAGCTTCCGACAGGGCAGGCGGAGAGGCAGGTTTCGGGTCGAGAGCCAGACCCTGTCCCCCGGTGTGAACACGGGGCCTCACTGCGGTGCTGGTCAGCGCTCCTCTTCTGCCGTTGTCCTGCTAACTTTAGCGATTCCTGGACGGCTTTCCAGGTGTCCTTGGAGCGCTGTACCCAGTCCTCTACCGCAGGAGCCTCGGTCTGACTCTGGTGCCATGGGCCAGGACCGGCTGGTACCCTAACACACACTCAAACGGACATGTTCGTTGAGGAATGGCGGAGGGAGTTCTGAGCGAGCTCAGCCCAAGGAACATACCTCGCCCACTCACCAGGCCGGTCCCGGCAATATGACTGCAGAAACCTGCCCACATCCTGGTTTACGTGTTCCACCTGCCCATTACTCTCAGGTGAAAACCCGAGGTCAAGCTGACCGAGACCCCCAGTCTTTCCATAACGCCCTCCAAACTCTGGACGTGAATTGGGGACCCCGATCAGAAACGATATCCTCAGGCACCCCATAGTGCCGGAAGACATGGTAAACAAGGCTTCCGCAGTCTGCGAGGCCGTAGGGAGACCGGGCAACGGGATGAGACGGCAGGACTTGGAAAACCGATCCACAACGACCAAAATCGTAGTACTTCCCTGGGATGGGGAAGATCGGTAAAAAGTCCACCGATAAGTGTGTCCACGGCCGTTGTGGAACGGGGAGGGGCTGTAACTTCCCTCTAGGCAAGTGCCGAGGAGCCTTGCTGAGCACACACCGAGACAGGAGGAGACATAAAATCTCACGTCCTTAGCCAACGTGGGCCACCAGTATCTCCCTCTAAGACTCCGCACTGTCCTCTCGATGCCAGGATGACCCGAGGAGGGGAGATATGAGCCCAACGGATTAGCTTATCCCGGACCCCTCCCGGCAGCTACTGAACCCCCGCTGGACAGTTAGGAGGGGTCTGCTCTAACCGTGAGGCTCTCTCTATCTCAGCGGCCACCTCCCATACCACCGGTGCCACGAGACATGAAGGTGGAATGATGGGAGTTGGCTCAACGGACCGCTCCTCGGTATCATAGAGACGGGACAGCGCGTCGGCCTTGGTGTTCTGGGAGCCTGGTCGGTATGAGATGGTGAACTGAAACCGGGTGAAAAACATGGCCCATCTAGCTTGACGCGGATTTAGTCTCCTCGCTTCCCGGATGTACTCGAGATTACGATGGTCAGTCCAGATGAGAAAAGGGTGTTTCGCCCCCTCAAGCCAATGTCTCCACACCTTCAGAGCCTTGACTACAGCTAACAACTCCCGGTCCCCCACATCATAGTTTCGCTCCGCCGGACCGAGTTCTCGAAAAGAAGGCACAAGGGCGGAGCTTGGGTGGTTCGCCCGAGCGCTGGGACAGCACGGCCCCGACCCCCGCCTCGGACGCATCCACCTCAACTATGAAAGCTAAAGAGGGGTCCGGATGCGCCAACACGGGCGCATTGGTAAACAGCTCCTTCAGACGACTGAAAGCTCTGTCCGCCTCTGCTGACCAACGCAAGCGCACCGGTCCTCCCTTCAGCAGTGAGGTAATGGGAGCAGCCACCTGACCAAAACCCCGGATAAACCTCCGGTAGTAATTGGCAAACCCTAAAAACCGCTGCACCTCTTTCACCGTGGTCGGAGTCGGCCAATTACGCACGGCTGTAACGCGGTCATCCTCCATCACCAACCCGTAGTGGAAAACGATAACCCAGGAAGGAAACGGCCTGTTTGAAGAACTCACATTTCTCCGCCTTGCAATACAGGTCATGCTCCAGCAGTCGCCCAAGTACCTTACGCACCAGAGACACATGCGCCGCGCGGGTGGCAGAGTGATCAAGATGTCATCAATGTACACTACCACTCCCTGCCCGAGCAGGTCTCGGAGAATCTCATCTACGAAGGATTGAAAGACAGCTGGAGCATTTTTCAACCCATATGGCATGACCGGGTACTCATAATGGCCAGATGTAGTACTAAATGCGGTTTTCCACTCATCTCCTCCCCGAATACGCACCAGATTATACGCACTCCTCAGGTCCAATTTTGGAATAAGCGTGCCCCGTGAAATGATTCCACCGCCGTAGCGATAAGAGGTAGTGGGTAACTAAACCCCACTGTGATGGAATTTAGACCTCGATAATCAATGCACGGGCGTAAACCGCCATCCTTCTTCTTCACAAAAAAGAAGCTCGAGGAGACGGGTGATGCGGAGGGCCGAAGTACCCTGTCCCAGTGATTCAGTAACATATGTCTCCATAGCCGCTGTCTCCTCCTGGGACAAAGGATACACGTGACTCCTAGGAAGTGCAGCGTTCTCCAGGAGGTTTATCGTGCAGTCCCCTCGTCGATGGGGTGTAATTGGGTCGCCTTCCTTTACTGAAGGCGATAGCCAAATCGGCATATTCAGAGGGAATGCGCACGGTGGAAACCTGGTCTGGACTCTCCACCGTAGTCGCACCAACGGCAACTCCTAGACACCTGCCTGAACACTCCTCTGCCACCCCTTAAGAGCCCCCTGTTTCCAGGAAATCACCGGGTTGTGCTGAGCTAGCCAGGGAATTCCCAATACCACTGGAAACGCAGGTGAGTCGATAAGGAACAGACTAATCTGCTCCTTATGACTACCCTGTGTTACCATGTCCAGTGGTACCGTGCCTCCCTGACCATTCCTGACCCTAATTGTCGGCTATCTAAGGAGTGCACGGGGAAAGGTAGGTCTAACGACACAAGGGGAATCCCTAGCCTTAATGCGAGACCCCGATCAATAAAATTCCCAGCTGCGCCTGAATCGACTAGCGCCTTATGCTGTAGAGAGGGAGAAAACCCAGGGAAATAGGTTAACACATACATATGACAACCGGAAGCTCTGGTAAGTCTGTGCTGACTCACCTGGTGATCGAGTAGTGTTCCGCCTGCCTTCCCGACTCCCAGAAGAGTTCCTCCAGCACCGGTCGGCCGTGTGCCCTCGCGACCACAACTGGTGCAGGAGGACACTCCTCCTCCGGTTCCCCTTGACGCTGCCCCCCCTAACTCCATAGGGATAGGAGCAGGAGGGCTAGGAGGTGGAAACGACAGGACCTGTTCCGAACGTCCGCGGGCAGCCAGCAGGTTGTCGAGACGGATGGCCATGTCAATAAGTTCGTCCAGCGTGAGTGTGGTGTCCCGACACGCTAGCTCCCTGCGGACGTCCTCCCTAAGGCTACATCGGAAATGGTCTATTAAGGCCCTGTCGTTCCACCCTGCTCTGCAGCCAAGGTCCTGAACTCCAGGGCAAAGTCCTGTACGCTCCTCGTCTCCTGACGCAGGTGGAACAGCCGTTCACCTCAGGTGGTAATGATCCCTCGCCGAGTCTGGGCCATTCCACACTGCGTTGGCCCATTCAAGAGCTCGTCCAGTCAAACAGGAGACGAGGGCGCTCACGCTCTCCTCTCCGGAGGGAGTAGGACGCACGGTCGCCAGGTAAAGCTCCAGCTGGAGAAGAAACCCCTGACACCGGCTGCCGTTCCATCATACTCCCGTGGAGCGCCAGCCGAAGAGCCCCGGAGCCGGATGCTGAAACAGGAACAGGAGGTGTTGGAGGAGGGGGTGCTGAAGATGCGGTGGGAATGCCACTCCTCTCCCATCGATCCATCCTCTCCATCATTTGGTCCATAGCCGACCCAATTCTGTGGAGAACACTGGTGTGATGGAGACCCTTTCCTCCATCGATGGGAGAGGAGACGAGGCTGCTCCTGCTGGTTCCATTTTGCGTGGTGCGGGATTCTGTCACGCGGGACTAGGTTGGCGAAAGAACCAGACGCAGAGAGAGAGAGCGCTTGGGAAAAAATATACCTTATATTTATTCTCCACAAGAACTGAATAAGCCCGAACATCCAGGGCGTAGAGAAACACTGCCAAACACCCAAAATACACACACGTAACAAAAAACAATCCCGCCCAAAACAAGGGCGGGTCTTACTCCTAATTATAGGAAGCTCATTACGAAACAAAAACAGGTGCAACTAATAAGACAAAACAAACAGACAAACGAAAAAGGGATCGGTGGCGGCTAGTAGGACGGTGACGACGACCGCCGAGCACCGCCCGAACAGGCAGGGGAGTCAACTTCGGCGGAAGTCGTGACACACACATTGGCTGCTATTGTAGGCTGAATATAGAACAGCTATGTCCAGGTCAAATGTTATGGGATGCATTTTCTCCGTTGTTTTTGATGGTAGGACACTCTGGTAGGCCTACATTATGATCAAATAGCCACAACAGCCTACTTGACCACTGTAAAACTTTAACTTAAAGTGGTTACAGCCTCAGTGTTTACAGTAAAACTTTAACTTAAAGTGGTTACAGCCTCAGTGTTACAGTAAAACTGTAACTTAGTGGTTACAGCCTCAGTGTTTACAGTAAAACTGTAACTTAAAGTGGTTAACACTCAGTGGTTACAGTAAAACTGTAACTTAAAGTGGTTACAGCCTCAGTGTTTAGCCTCAGTGTTTACAGTAAAACTGTAAATTAAAGTGGTTACAGCCTCAGTGTTACAGTAAAACTAACTTTAAGTGGTTACAGCCTCAGTGTTTACAGTAAAACTGTAACTTAAAGTGGGTACAGCCTCAGTGTTCACAGTAAACTTAACTTAGTGGTTACAGCCTCAGTGTTTACAGTAAAACTGTAACTTTAAAGTTTGGTTACAGCCTCAGTGTTTACAGTAAAAACTGTAACTTAAAGTGGTTACAGCCTCAGTGTTTTAGCCTCAGTGTTACAGTAAAACTGTAAATTAAAGTGGTTACAGCCTCAGTGTTTACAGTAAAACTAACTTAAAGTGTTACAGCCTCAGTGTTTTAGCCTCAGTGGTTACAGTAAAACTGTAAATTAAAGTGGTTACAGCCTCAGTGTTTACAGTAAAACTGTAACTTAAAGTGGTTACAGCCTCCAGTGTTTTTAGCCTCAGTGTTTACAGTAAAACTGTAAATTAAAGTGGTTACAGCCTCAGTGTTTACAGGTAAAACTGTAACTTAAAGTGGTTACAGCCTCAGTGTTTTAGCCTCAGTGTTTACAGTAAAACTGTAAATTAAAGTGGTTACAGCCTCAGTGTTTTAGCCTCAGTGTTTACAGTAAAACTGTAAATTAAGGTGGTTACAGCCTCAGTGTTTACAGTAAATGCGCGCTGGAAGTTGCACAGAAGTTTCACAACGTTCAAGTTTGTGCTCAGCAGACCTGAAATTAGCTCTGTGTCAGTTTCTTTTTTGCTGACTACGGCTGTGGTGAGCATCGGCATCACTGGGTTGTAAGAGTTTAAACCTAAGTTACCTAACCCTTACCTTAACTAACCCAAACCCTTAACTAACCCAAATCCATAGCCTTCTAACCTTAACTAACCCAAACCCTTACAATAGCCTTCTAACCTTAACCCTTAACTAACCCAAACCCATAGCCTTCTAACCTTAACTAACCCAAACCCTTACAATAGCCATCTAACCTAAACCCTTACCATCATTAAATAACAAAGTCTTACATAGCCATGCATATTTTAAACAGTTACTATACTGAAGTAACAAACATGAAGTCACTTATTTTCAGACCAGTGTCTATTTGAGCCCCTTTTGTCAGAAGAACAGAGTAATCTCTCATATCAACCCAGAGACCCAGTAGCTGTCAATGGCATTGCTTTGTGAACCTGTCACAGGAACTTAATCCTCATCAGAAACATGCTAGTGAACAGATGGATCAGACAGTTCCCGATGAGCCCACCACGTAGGGAATAGATTGTGATTTGGGTCACATCCTAAGCCTCTATGATCAAAGTCACAGCAGGCTGGGATGAATGGATCAGCATCAAAGCATATCTCGTAATATCATATATGCCAGTTAACAGATGTTTTTATCCAAAGTGACTTACATACTTGATTAGCGCATGTATGAGCTTCCTGTGGGAATTGAACCCTCAACTTTGGTGTTGCTGGACCATGCTTTTACCAACTGAGCCACAAGGACCACCTGCAGTCATCATGTTGCTCTGTTATAGAGATGTAGCTCTGTCTAGGGCTCCTCTGTCAGTACTGTTATAGAGATGTAGTCTGTCTGGGGCTCCTCTGTCAGTACTGTTATAGAGATGTAGTCTGTCTGGGGCTCCCTGTCAGTACTGTTATAGAGATGTAGTCTGTCTAGGGCTCCTCTGTCAGTATGTTATGAGATGTAGTCTGTCTGGGGTCCTCTGTCAGTACTGTTTATAGAGATGTAGTCTGTCTGGGGCTCCTCTGTCGGTGCTTGGATCATCCGTTGATCATCCATGTCTGACCTCTGACCTCACTGCTTGCCTACATGCTTTGGACCAAAATGGTGAAAGTTTAAAGTGTTTGATAATCTAGTCCCGTGATTAAAAGTATTTCTCTTTGTGCTCTTTTACAGACTCAAGTCAATGGGCCTATGGCAACCTTTTTATTGCAAAGTAGGGACAACCCAATGAAGGCCCTTGGCATGGTCGCTGGTGTCATCAGCATATTGGTAGGGGTCACTGTCTTGATCTCCACGGCTACGTTCTTGCGCAACACCAAGTCCAACAGGATAATGCCGGCACGCCGCATTGTCATCAGACGGAGACCGCCAACGGACCGCAAGCCGTGGACTTTTAACGTACCGTTCCGTGGTAGCGGAAATMACTCGTCGAACAAGTTCATTGTAGGCGACCAGGAAGCAGGGAGTGTCAACATCAACCTCAACAACAAAAGCGGCCCCCGGTGGTCCAGGTCAAAACCCAAGCCAACGCCCCCTAGAGCTCCCTGCCTGCCCCCTCCATCCTGCCCTCCTCCGTCCTCCAACCCCAGGCCCAGTGAGAGGCCCCGGCCCTGGGCAGCAGTGCCCACCGTCTCTGGGGGCCTGACCTCCACTGGTTCCAGGAGATCCAGCCAGAGCAGGGAGATCAACATCGGCTCTGACACTTCTAGGATCCCCGTCAGCTCAGCCCTGGTCTCTGAACTCAAAATGAGACTAGAGCAGAAAATCATTGAGAGCAACTCAAGCTATTATTGAACCCGATAGTTGTAGTGTGTGCTTGCACTCTAACCAATCTCTCAGTAATTGTCTCGACTTCTGAAGGTTACTCAGTCCTAGTATTGTAAAACTGCAAATGTAAAGGAAGGTTAACCGCTAGGCTCTTAACCGCTAGGCTCTTAACCGCTAGGCTCTTAACCGCTAGGCTCTTAACCGCTAGACTCTTAACCGCTAGGCTCTTAACCGCTAGACTCTTAACCGCTAGGCTCTTAACCGCTAGGTTTGAACTGCATAGACGTCGTTAACCGCTAAGAACTCGTGTACCGCTTAGGGACTGCTCTGAGACGCTAGGCCTCTGTAACCGCTAGACTCTTAACCGCTAGACTCTTAACCGCTAGACTCTTAACCGCTAGACTCTTAACCGCTAGACTCTTAAACGCTAGACTCTTAACCGCTAGGCTCTTAACCGCTAGACTCTTAACCGCTAGGCTCTTAACTGCTAGGCTCTTAACTGCTAGGCTCTTAACCGCTAGACTCTTAACTGCTAGGCTCTTAACATCAGGTTCATTTCCTTTAAAAATGTTATTGACAACACAATTTCAAAGCAAGTCCTTTGTCAGAGCAATGTTGCAACACATTTTATTGAACCTATTTTTAATCCAACCACTTCTACATGTGTTCTTTAAAGATGTTAACATCACTTTGGATACTGGGGCCCTGGTCCAGAATAGTGCAGTATTTAGGGAATAGGATGCATCTTGGTTGAGCGCCCTCTGTCATCCAGCATTAGAAATAACTAGACGTGTTTCTGCTCTGCCATCTTGACATCATGTAATGGGATCCTTTATTAGATACGTCTTTGCATTGCTGCCATCTTGAGATCATGTCATGGGATCCTTTATTAGATAAGTCTTTGCATTGCTGCCATCTTGAGGGAAACAACATGTTAACATGAATGTCTGAGGGGGAAATACTGAGCCATGTCTGAGGGAAGGATTACTGCGCATTTATGTGTAAACAGGACTGAACGTGTGTTCCTCACATTTCCTGAAAAGTTGTATTTTATTTGCTTTAAGACCATGCAATGTTTTCATTAATAGTGCTTAAATATAGAATACTGATTAATATGTAAGCTATGTTGCCTGGCAAATGTACCCACTTTTACTTGTGCGTCAGAGCGATAATGCAGCTAACTGTATATAAGACAGCTATAAAATATGAGATATTCTTGACAGGATAAATGCCATTGTTTAAAATATGAAGTGCTCATAGACCTCTGTAGTGACAATCTTTTTTTTCAATTTTAAAGTTGAAAGTTTTCTTGTTTTTCAATCAACCAACAAAACACATTCCACATTCACAGATGTGACAGACTTTTTTTWTTTTTATGAAAAAAATAACTGACAATAATAATAATAATAAAAAAAWATATTTTAAAAAACTGTAAAAAAAAATATATAATTTGAAATAAATAAAAACAACTTGCAGCAGCACTATCAAGGTTCTTGTTAGCTATTTCCAACCTTAGCTGAGACGACGAGCAAATAATTCGTTTTTACAGCACCTTATTACACAACATGTATCCGCTCATCTCCCTCATCACCCCATTCACTCTGTCCAATGTGAAATATCGTTGAGTAGTGGAGACCAGAGTCTATCAAACTTGGTTCTGTCTCTTGCGGAGGTCATCAGTGAGCTTTTCAAGAGGGAGAAAGTCAACCATCTGGTCAATCCACATTTTAAATGTAGGAGAAGAATTAGTGTAGTGACATTCTAATGGTGTCGGTCATATTTTGAAGTAGAAACGTAGAAGATTCTGAAGCTCTTGTTTCAAATCACTCGCTTTTTTTTCTTAAATGCTTTTGCATTTCTAAAGGGTAATATTTTAATTGGGTGGATTGGTGTTGGTGGTGGATTGGTGTTGGATTGGTGGTGGATTGGTGGTGGATTGGTGTTGGATTGGTATTGGTGGTGGATTGGTGTTGGATTGGTGTTGGATTGGTATTGGTGGTGGATTGGTGTTGATTGGTATTGGTGGTGGATTTGTGGTTGGTTTGGATTGGTGTTGGGATTGGTATTGTGGTGGTCGGATTGGTGGTGGAGTGTGGATTGGTGTTGGATTGGTGTTCGGATTGGTATTGGGTGGTTGTGTTGGTGGTGGGTGGATTGGTATTGGTGGTATTTGTGTTTGGTGGGTTGGATTGGTGTGTTGGTATTGGTGGTGGATTGGTTGTTGGAATTGGTAATTGGTTGGTGGATTGGTGTTGGGAATTGGTGGTGGATTGTGGTGTTTGGATTGTATTGGTGGTGGATTGGTGTTGTTGGTGGATTGGTGTTGGATTGGTGGTGGATTGGTTGTTGGATTGGGTAATTGGGGGTTGGGGGTTTGGATTGGTGGTTGTGTGGTGGATTTGGTATTGGTGGTGGATTGGTAATTGGATTGGTGTTGGATTGGTATTGGTGGTGGATTGGGTGTTGGATTGGTGTTGGTGGTGTTGGATGGTGTTGGATTGGTATTGGTGGTGTATTGGTGTTGGATTGGTGTTGGTGGTGGATTGGTGGTGGATTGGTGTTGATTGGTATTGGATTGGTGGTGGATTGGTATTGGTGGTGGATTGGTGGTTGGATTGGTGGTGGATTGGGTATTGGTGGTGGATTGGTGGTGGATTGGTGTTGGATTGGTATTGGTGGTGGATTGGTGTTGGATTGGTATTGGTGGTGGATTGGTGTTGGATTGGTATTGGTGGTGGATTGGTGTTGGATTGGTATGGTGGTGGATTGGTGTTGGATTGGTGTTGGATTGGTGTTGGATTGGTGTTGGATTGGTATTGGTGGTGGATTGGTTTTGGTTGGATTGGTGTTTGGATTGGTATTGGTGGTGGATTGGTGTTGGATTGGTATTGGTGGTGGATTGGTATTAGTGTTGGTTGGTATTGGATTGGTTTGGATTGGTATTGGTGGTGGATTGGTTGTTGGATTGGTATTGGTGGTGATTGTGGTGGTGGATTGGTATTGGTGGTGGATTGGTGGTGGATTGGTGGTGGATTGGTGTTGGATTGGTATTGGTGGTGGATTGGTGTTAGTGTTGGATTGGTATTAGTGTTTGGATTGGTTATTGGATTGGTGTTGGATTGGTATTGGTGGTGGATTGGTGTTGGATTGGTATTGGGTGGTGGATTGGTATTTGGTGTTGGATTGGTGTTGGATTGCTCATTTAACTGAAGGGGATCTTTTTGTTGTCTTCAGTCAATAAACTGTAGAACCTGTCACCTAGATTAGGCAGATTGCTAACAATTTTTTACACGTGAGTCAAAATAATCAGTTTCTCAAAATTGGCCATAAACTTGGTCAGGATTTTTGAAGTATTCATCTTCACGCTGTGTACAGTATGTACACACTTTAGGAAAATGTTTTTGGATACCTAATGATAAATATATTCTGTGTCTATGTACTGTAATGTTGCTGTGTAACCTTGCCTGTCCTTTAAGTGAAAATTTATATTGTCTTTATATTTATCATTTTGAATAATATTTAAATAATTTGTTGTGTGGGGATCTTGTTTGTTCATATAAACTAGATTTATAGTTTTAGAAATAGAAATACTAGTCAATATAGTAGTCAAACCAACCTCAATCAGTTCAGTAGTCAACCCAACCTCAATCATTTCAGTAGTCAAACCAACCAGTCAGTTCTTAGTCCAAAGCAACCGCCAGTCAGTTTAGTAGTCCAAACCAACTCCATGCAGTTCAGTAGTCAAACCAACCTGAATCAGTTCAGTAAGTCAACCAACTGTCAGTTCAGTAGTCAAGCAACCCAATTCAGTTTCAGTAGTCAACCAACCTGAGTCAGTTAGTAGTCAAACCAACCTGTCAGTTCAGTAGTCACAACCTGTCAGTTCGTAGTCAAACACCTGAGCTAGTAGTCACACCTCAGTCAGTTGTAGTTCAAACAACCTCAGTTTAGTAGTCACAACCAGTAGTTTATATTACACCTGTCAGTTCAGTAGTCAAACCAACTGTCAGTTGTGTCAACAACCTCGTCAGTTAGTAGTCAATTCCAACCCGAGTCAAGTTCAGTAGTCAAACCAACTGTCAGTTAGTCAGTCAAGTACAAACCAACCCTGTCAGTTTCAGTAGTCAAACCAACCTGTAAGTTCAGTAGTCAAAACCCTCAGTCAGTTCAGTAGTCAAACCACCCTGTCAGTTCAGTAGTCAACAACCCAATTCATGTTTTTAGTAGTCACCAACCTGTCAGTTCAGTAGTCAAACCAAACCTAGTAGTTTCAGTAGTCAAAACCAACGCTGTCGTTCAGTAGTCAACCAACCTGTCAGTTAGTAGTCAAACCAAAACCTAGTCAGTTCAGTAGTCAAACCAACCCTGTCAGTTCAGTAGTCAAACCAACCTCAGTCAGTTTAGTAGTCAACAACCCAGTCGTTCATTAGTCAAACACTGTCAGTTCAGTAGTTCAAACCAACCTGTCGTTTCAGTAGTCAAACACAGTCTAATACCAAGCCAGTCAGTTTAGTAGTCAAACCAACCCTGCAGTTCAGTAAGTAAACCAGCCTGTCAGTTCCAGTAGTCAAACCAAACCTGTAGTTCAGGTAGTCAAACCACTGTCAGTCAGTTAAACCAACAGTCAGTAGTAATCAAACCAACCAATCGTTTAGTAGTCAACAACCCAAACTTGTCTTCAGTAGTCAAACCAAATCCTGAGTCAGTTCGTATCAACCACTGTAGTTCAAAAACAAAGTTCAAGTTCAGTTAGTCAAACCAACCAGGTAGTTCAGTAGTCAAACCAACCTGTAGTTCACCTGTTCAGTTAGTAGTCAACCACCATAGTTCAGTAGTCAAACCAACCTGTCAGTTCAGTAGTCCCAAACCAACCCTTTGTCAGTTAGTGTCAAACCAACGCTGTAGTTAGTAGTCAACCAACCATAAGTCATTATAGTCAAACAACCTGTCAGTTCAAGTAGATTAAACCACTTACATACCGGTCAGAGTTAGTAGTCAAACACTGTATCGTAGTCAACCACTGTCAGTATAAGTAAACTAGTCATTGACAACCACTCAGTC
This sequence comes from Salvelinus sp. IW2-2015, assembly GCF_002910315.2. Lineage (NCBI taxonomy): Eukaryota > Metazoa > Chordata > Actinopteri > Salmoniformes > Salmonidae > Salvelinus > Salvelinus sp. IW2-2015. Next base: position 97,817 of record NW_019943190.1, on the reverse strand, counting down.
AGTTCAGTAGTCAACCAACTGTCAGTTTCGTAGATACCGAACCTGTCAGTTAGTAGATAAACCAATCTGTCGTTAGTTTAATCAACAACCTGTCAGTTCAGTAGTCAAACACCAGTCAGTTTAATAGTCAACAACTCAGTCGTTCAGTAGTCAAACAACCTGTCAGTTCAGTAATAAACCAACCTGTCAGTTCAGGTAGTCAACACCCAGGTCAGTTAGTAGTCAAACCAACCAGTCAGTTTTAAGTAGTCCAAACATCGCAACTGTCAGTTTAGTAGTAACCAACTCAGTCATTAGTAGTCAAACAAAAGCTGCTCGTTCAGTAATCAAAACAAGTCCTGTCGTTCGTAGTCAAACACCCCCCCCCCCCGTCCATAGTCAGTTAGTAGTAACACCAACCCCCAGTCAGTTCTAGTAGTCACCCCCCTGTCAGTGTTTAGTAGTCAAACCAAACACCTACCCACCCACCACCCACACGCCCCCCATCCCCACTAGTTCAGTGTCACACCAACCGTGTCAGTTAGTAGATAACAACCTAGTCAGTTTTTCAGTGTAAACCAACTCGTCAGTTCAGTAGTCAAACAATGTCAGTTCGTAGTCAAACAACCTGTCGTTAGTAGTCAATACAAGTGCTGTCAGTTTCAGTAGTTCAACACATGTCAGTTAGTAGTCAAACCAACTCAGTCAGTTTAGTAGTAACCAACCCCAGTGTTTGTAGTCAAACACCTGTCAGTTCAGTAGTCAACAACTAGTCGTTTAAGGTGGTAACGCACCTGGTCAGTTTTTCAGTAGTCAACAACCTGTCATTCGTAGTCAACAACCCATCAGTTAGTGTCACCAACCTGGTCGTCTCAGTAGTTAAACGAACCCCAATAGTTCAAGTAGTAAACAACTAGTCAGTTCAGTAGTCAAACAACTCAGTCGTTTTAGTAGTCAATACCAATCGTCAGTTTAGTAGTCAACCACTCAGTCAGTTTAGTGTCAAAAAACCAGTCAGTTTAGGTAGTCAAACAACTGTCAGTTCAGTGTAACAACTGTCGTTTAGTAGTCAACCCTTTTCAGGTTTTCAGTAGTCAAAAACTGTTCAGTTTAGTTATAAACCAACTCAGTCAGTTTACGTAGTCAAACCAACCTGTCAGTTTACGTATCAACCACCGCAGTCAGTTTTAGTAGTAAACCAACTCCGTCAGTTAGTAGTCAAACAACAATCAGTTTAGTAGTCAATACCAGGGAACACAGTCGTTTAGGTAGTCAAACCACTGTCAGTTCAGTAGATAAACGAATCTGTCAGTTCAGTAATGCAAACCACCCCAGTCAGTTTCAGTGTCCAAACAACTCAGTCAGCTTCAGTAGTCAACAACCTGTCAGTTCAGTAAATGCAACGCAACTGTCAGTTCAGTAGTCAAACAACACCAGTCAGTTAGTAGTCAATACGACCCCAGTAGTTTAGTAGTAAACAACCCCAGTCAGTTTAGTAGTCAAACCAACCTGTCAGTTTAGTAGTCAAACAACCTCAGTCAGTTAGGTAGTCAACCACCTGTAGTTCAGTAGATAAACCAACTGCAGTCAGTTTCAGTAGTACAAACCCACCTCAGTCAGTTCAAGTAGTCAAACCAACCCAGTCAGTTTCAGTAGTCAATAACAACTCAGTGTTCGTAGTTCAACACCTGTCAGTTAGTAGATAAACACTGTAGTTCTTAGTAGATTAAACACCTGTCAGATCAGTTAAATCAAACAACTGTCCAGTTCATAGTCAACACCCAGTGCAGTTCAGTAGTCAAACCACGCCAGTCAGTTCAGTAATAACCACCTGTAGTTCATAAGATAAACCACCTGTTAAACCAAAAAGAAAAAGTTCAGTAGGCAAACAACCTGTCAGTTCAGTTATAAACAAACTGTCAGTTTCGTAGATAACACCTGTTCGATAGTTTATCAAACAACTGTTCAGTTAGTAGTCAAACAACCAGTCAGTTTAGTAGTAAACACGCCTGAGTCAGTTCAGTAATAAACAACATGTCCAGTTCAGTAGAATAACACTGTCAGTTAGTAATCAAACCAACCTGGTCGTTCGTAGTAACAACCCAGTCTAGTTCAGTAGTCAAACCAACCTGTCAGTTCAGTAAATAACACCTGTTAGTTCGTAGTTTCAACCAACCGCAGTCAGTTTCAGTTGCCAACCCCAGTCAGTTCAGTTAGTCAAACGAACGCCCAGTCGTTTAGTAGTAACAACCAGTAGTTTTAGTCAGTCATACCACCCCAGTGTTTTAGCTATGTAACCAACCTGTCAGTTTAGTAGTCAACAACTGTAAGTTCAGTAGATACGCAAACTCAGTAGTTCAGTAGTCAAACCAACCTTTGTCAGTTCAGTAGTCAAAACACTGGCTCAGTTTAGTAGTCCTAAACCAACCTCAGTCAGTTCAGTAGTCAAACAACCTGTAGTCAGTTAAGATAACCAACCTGGTCAGTTCAGTAGTCAAACAACACCAAGTCATGTTTTCAGTGTCAAAAGACCAACTGTTAGTTGTCGTAGATAAACATCTGTCAGTTAGTCATCACACCAAGCTGTCAGTTCGTAGTCCAAACCCCCATCAGTTCAAGTAGTCAACCAACCTCAAGTCAGTTTAGTGTCCACCATGTCGTTGTAATCAAACCAACTTAGTTCAGTAGTGCAATTGAATACAAGACAGTCCAGTTCAGTAGTCAAAAACCAACCCAGTCAGTTCAGTAAGTCAAAAAAACCAACCCAGTCAAGTTTTAGTGTCAAACCTGTCGTTCAGTAGATAAACCCTCAGTAGTTGAGTAGTCAAAAACAACCTGTAGTTAGTAGTCAACCACCTCAGCAGTTTCAGGTAAGTGCAAACCAACTGGTCAGTTCAGTAGCTAAACCACCTGTCCAGTTCAGTAGATTCAAACCACCTCGTCAGTTCAATACTCAAACCAAACTCCGTCAGTTAGTAGTCAAACCACTCAGTCAGTTTTGAGTTCAAACAACCTGTCGTTTCAGTAGTGCAAACAACCTGGTCATTCAGATATGTCACCAACCCCAGTCAGTTCAGTAGTCCACCAACTGTGCAGTTAGTATTAACACACCAATTAGTTCGTAAGTCAAACCAACTCAGTCAGTTCAGTAGTCAACAACTCGTCAGTTTTAGTAGTAAACCCACCCCCCCTAGTCAGGTTTAGTAGTAACACCTCAGTCAGTTTAGTAGTCAATACACCCAGTCAGTTTCGTAGTAACCAACCTGTAGTTCAGTAGTCAAACCAACCTGTCAGTTAGTAGTCAAACCAACTTCAGTTCAGTAGTCAAACACCTGCATCAGTTTAGTTATCAACCCAACCTCAGTCATTTTAGCTGGTCAACCAAGCCTGTCATGTTTAGTAGCAACCAACGGTCAGTTTCAGAGTCAACAACCCGTCAGTTCTAGTCAACAACCCGCAATCATGTTTAGTAGTCAAACCAAACATCAGTTATAGTCAAACCAACCTGTCAGTTCAGGTAGGATAAACCAATGCTGTCAGTCAGTAATCAAACCAAACGCAGTCAGTTCAGAGTCAAACCCAACCTCAGATCAGATTAGTAGTCAACCAACCTGTCAGTTCAGTAAATCAAAACCAACCTGTCCAGTTTAGTATCAAACCAACCCCAGTCAGTTCCAGTATCAATACACCCAGTCAGTTTAGTAGTAAAACCACCGGTAAGTTTTAGTAGCAAACCAACCTGTCAGTTAGTAGTCGATCTATAGCCAGCCAGTTAGTCAAAAACCTGGTCAGGTTAGTAGATAACCAACTCAGTCAGTTTCAGTTAGTCAAACCAACCTCAGTCAGTTCAGTAGTCAACAACCTCAGTCAGTTCATAGTCAAAACCAACCTAGTGCATTCAGTAGTCAAACCAACTGTCAGTTCATAGATAAACCAACCTGTCAGTTCATAGATAAAACACCTGGTCAGATCAGTAATCAAAACCAAATCTGGTCGTTCAGTCAGTCAATACCAAACCCCAGTCAGTTTCGTAGTCAACAACCCAGTGCAGTTTCAGAATAATAAACCAACACTGTCAGTTCAGTAGAGTATAACACCGTCAGTTAGTAGGCAAACACTCTGTCAGTTCAGTATATAAACCAACCTGTCGTTCACAGTAGATAACAACCTGTAGATCAGTTATAACCAAACTGTCAGTTCAGTAGTCAAACCACCCCAGTCAGTGCAGTAGTCAAACCAACCCGATCAGTTCAGTAAATAAACCAACCTGTAGTCAGTAGATAAACCGAACCTGTCAGTTCAGTAATAAACCAACTGTCATTCAGTAGTCAACCACACCCGTCAGTTCAGTATCAAACCTACAACCTGAGTTAGTATCAAACCAACCTGTCAGTTTCAGTAGTCAAACCACTCGTCAGAGCCAACCACCAGTCAGTTCAGTAGCCAAACCAACCTCCAGTCAGGTTTATAGTCAAAACCAACACCCAGTAAGTTTAGTGCAAACACCAGTCAGTTTTAACCACCAGTTCAGTTTAGTGTCAAACCAACCTGTCAGTTCAGTAGTCAACAACAACTGTCAGTTCAGTAGATAAACAACTCCAGTCAGTTAGTAGTTCAAAACACCTTTGTCATCTGTAAAAACTACAGTCAGTTCCAAACCAACCTCAGTTCAGATCAAACCAACCTGGTCAGTTTAGTAAACCAACCTGTCAGTTAGTCACCGTCAGTTCAATCAACCCCAGTCGTTAGAGTACAACCAACCTGTCCGTTCAGTAGATAAACCATCTTCAGTTTCAGTAATCAAACCAACCTTAGTTCAGTAGTCAAACCACCCCAGTCAGTTCAGTAGTCAAACCAACCTCAGTCAGTTACAGTAGTCAAACCAACCTTCAGTTCAGTAATCAACCAACCTTCAGTTATGTCAAAAAACCCCAGTCAGTCAGTAGTCAAACCACCCCAGTCAGTTCAGTAGTCAAACCACCCCCAGTCGGTTTAGTAGTCAACCCCTGTCAGTTGCAGTAAGATAAACACCTCAGTCGTTCAGTAGTCAAACACTGTCAGTTCAGTAGTCAAACACCTCAGTCATGTTCAGTAGTCAACAACCTGTAGTTAGTAGATAACAACCTGTCAGTTCAGTAGTCAAACCAACCCCAGTCAGTTTAGTAGGCTAGGGATAAGCAAAATCCGGATTTCCAGCATATTCTCTCCCAATTCCGGGAATCTTCCAACTGGGATATCTGGAAAACCTAAACATTTTGGAAAAGTTACCGGAAATGTTAACATAATAATAAAGTGAAAGACATAAAAGTATGATGATACAAATCACAGAAGTAGAATATTTTCAACTCCACAATAGATGTGAATTTATTGAAGACTAAACAGGTTTGGATCACATTGGCATGTGAAAGACAGATATTTTAGGCCATTGTTGAATACAAAAGTACATTCAAGTCAATTTAAGAGTAGACTTTTTACCCCCTAATGTGATAGATAATGTCTATTTTATATACAGTACCAGTCAAAAGTTTGGACACACCTACACCTACTCATTCAAGGGGTTTTCTTTATTTTTAKAATTTTTCTCCATTGTAGAATAATAGTGAAGACATCACAACTATGAAATAACACATATGGAATCATGTAGTAACCAAAAGAATGTTAAACAAATCAAAATATATTTTATATTTGACATTCTTCAAAGTAGCCACCCTTTGCCTTGATGACAGCTTTGCACACTCTTGGCATTCTCTCAACCAGCTTCATGAGGTAGTCACCTGGAATGCATTTCAATTAACAGGTGTGCCTTGTTAAAAGTTAATTTGTGGAATTTCTTTCCTTCTAAATGCGTTTGAGCCAATCAGTTGTGTTGTGACAAGGTAGGGTTTGTATACAGAAGATAGCCCTATTTGGTAAAAGGCCAAGTCCATATTATGGCAAGAACAGCTCAAATAAGCAAAGAGAAGCGACAGTCCATCATTACTTCAAAACTGAAAATTCCAGAACTTTGAAAGTTTGTTCAAGTGCAGTTGGAAATACCATCAAGCGCTATGATGAAACTGGCTCTCATGAGGACCGCCACAGGAAAGGAAGACCCAGAGTTACCTCTGCTGCAGAGGATACGTTCATTAGAGTTAACTGCATCTCAGACTGCAGCCCAAATAAATGCTTCACTGAGTTCAAGTGACAGACACATCTCAACATCAACTGTTCAGAGGAGTCTGCATGAATCAGGCCTTCATGGTTGAATTGCTGCATAGAAAACACTACCAAAGGACACCAATAAGATGAAGAGACTTGCTTGGGCCAAGAAACACAAGCAATGAACATTAGACCGGTGGAAATCTGTCCTTTGGTCAAATTTGAGATTTTTGGTTCAATCGCCGTGCCTTTGTGAGACGCAGAGTAGGTGAACGGCTGATCTCCGCATGTGTGGTTCCCACCGTGAAGCATGGAGGAGGAGGTGTGATGGTGTGGGGGTGCTTTGCTGGTGACACTATCTGTGATTTATTTAGAATTCAAGGCACACTTAACCAGCATGGCTACCACAGCATTCTGCAGCGCTACGCCATCCCATCTGCTTTGCACTTAGTGGGACAATCATTTGTTTTTCAACAGGACAATGACCCAACAKATCCACAGGCTGTGTAAGGGCTATTTGACCAAGATGGAGAGTGATGGAGTGCTGCATAAGATGATCTTGCCTCCACAATCACCAGACCTCAACCCAATTGAGATGGTTTGGGATGAGTTGGTCCGCAGAGTGAAGGAAAAGCAGCCAAGATGTGGGAACTCCTTTAAAACTGTTGGAAAAGCATTCCAGGTGAAGCTGGTTGAGATAATGCCAGGAGTGTGCAAAGCTGTCATCAACGCAAAGAGTGGCTACTTTGAAGAATCTAAATGCTAAAATATATTTTGATTTGTTTAACACTTTTTTGGTTACTACATGATTCCATAAGTGTTATTTCATAGTTTTGATGTCTTCACTATTATTCTACAATGTAGAAAATAGTACAAATAAATAAAAACCCTTGAATGAGTAGGTGTGTCCAAACTTTTGACTGGTACTGTATGAAAAATAGATATCAGAAAGGATAATCTAATGCAGTCACTCAGAGAAGATCTCATGTTGCCTATTCTTACTGAGAGACATGGTTAAGATCTAAGTAGAACCCTGTTCTCTCTGAGACATGGTTAAGATCTAAGTATAGAACCTTTCTCATCTGAGGAGACATGTTAAGATTAAAGTATAGAACCCTATTCTCGCTGAGAGGCATGGTTAAGATCTAAGTAGAACCCTATTCTCTCTGAGACATGGTTAAGATCTAAGTAGAACCCATTCTCTCTTAGAGACATGGTTAAGATCTAAGTATAGAACCCTATTCTCTCTGAGAGGCATGGTTAAGATCTAAGTAGAACCCTATTCTCTCTGAGAGACATGGTTAGATCTAAGTAATAGAACCCTGTTCTCTCTGAGAGACATGGTTAAGATCTAAGTATAGACCCTATTTTCTCTGAGAGACATGGTTAAGATCTAAGTAGAACCCTATTCTCTCTTAGAGACATGGTTAAGATTCTAAGTATAGAACCCTATTCTCTCTGAGGCATGGTTAAGATCTAAGTAGAACCCTATTCTCTCTGAGACATGGTTAAGATCTAAGTATAGAACCCTATTCTCCCTGAGAGACATGGTTAAGATCTAAGTATAGAACACTATTCTCTCTGAGCCCATGGTTAAGATCTAAGTAGACCCTATTCTCTCTGAGACATGGTTAAGATCTAAGTATAGAACCCTATTCTCCTGAGAGACATGGTTAAGATCTAAGTAGAACCCTATTCTCTCTGAGACATGGTTAAGATCTAAGATAAGAACCTATTCTCCCTGAGAGACATGGTTAAGATCTAAGTAGAACCCTATTCTCTCTGAGACATGGTTAAGATCTAAGTAGAACCCTATTCTCTCTGAGAGACATGGTTAAGATCTAAGTAGAACACTATTCTCTCTGAGACATGGTTAAGATCTAAGTATAGAACCCTATTCTCCCTGAAGAACATGGTTAAGATCTAAGTATAGAACCCTATTCTCTCTGAGGCATGGTTAAGATCTAAGTAGAACCCTATTCTCTCTGAGACATGTTAAGATCTAAGTATAGAACCCTATTCTCTCTGAAAGACATGGTTAAGATTAAGTAGAACCCTATTCTCTCTGAGACATGGTTAAGATCTAAGTATAGAACCCTATTTCTCTCTGAGACATGGTTAAGATCTAAGTAGAAACCTGTTCTATCTGAGAGACATGGTTAAGATCTACTACTATAGAACCCTATTCTCTCTGAGAGATGGTTAAGATCTAAGTAGAACCCTGTTCTATCTGAGAGACATGGTTAAGATCTAAGTAGAACCCTATTCTCGCTGAGGCATGGTTAAGATCTAAGTAGAACCCTATTCTCGCTGAGGCATGGTTAAGATCTAACTATAGAACCCTGTTCTCTCTGAGAGACAATGGTTAAGATCTAAGTATAGTATGGGATTTTGGTAGGGAGCTATTAGGACCTTGCTGTCTATAGTGTCTACCCCCCCCACCCACCCCCAACTCTTCCCCCCCCCCCCCCCCCCCCCAGAAAAACAGGAAAACAATAGCAAAGAGGCCTCATTCACTACAAAGGTCGTAGTGCAAAGGCATGGTTATTGTATATTTGAATGAACCTGATGTGGCTCTGAAATAATTATTTTCAATGAGCAGAATACACTTCATGACATTCTGAAGACAAGGAAATATTTCAACAATATTACATGTATAGAAGCAACATTCGTGATTTCTTGTCAGATTAGTTATTTCTTTTTAAAACAGAGAAGAACAATGAAGCTAAAAAAAACAACACATATCACAAAGATACAGCATATAAACTTGAAAAATATAAACATTTGATTACTTTACAGACAGGGCATTTTGATAAAACAATATACTCTTCCCTACAGTCATTGAAGAAAGGCATTTCAGTCTTCAAAACGTGTATCTTTACAGATGTGTTTCCGAAAAGCTTCACTTCACAGAAGAATGCTCCCTATTTTTACCTCTAGGTATCTTTGTACATTTCATWTTTTTTTTTWACGTTAAACCTAGAGCTAATAAAGCTTTGCTACAATGTTTGTCTCTCGTGGATCTTGTGCTCTGCCCTTGTGGTTGTTTTTATCCTGGGAAGACCTCTTCATCATCACCTCTTCAGAGTCACGACAGAGTCCTTCATCGCTGGGGGCTTGGAGGCTGTCGAAGGTCCCCTGTCTCTCCCCATTGGTCCTCAGGGTCTTCTCCTGCCTCCTCCTCCTCTTACACTGCTCCGTACAGCGGTCCAGGTAGCTGAACTTACATCTAGTGTCGGTGGTGCAGGCGTACATCCCCACGGGCACCGCCAGCACCATGGCACACATGATCACAATAATATGGATGAACTTCTCCCGTTGTTCCAGCTGGCCGATGTCACTTCCTGTTAAGAACACGATGCACTGACCGGCGCGAGGTGTCTGGTTCTTCAGCGTCACACACACCTCGTATTTACTAACCGGTAGGAGGTCGTTGACCTCATAGGTGTTGATGCCCGGCCCGATGTATGTCAACTCCTTTTTGTCAGAGTGGTATTTCCCCAAGTGGATGGTGAACCAGGTCTCTGCCGGGTTGTCTGTCGCAGCGTACCACTCCAGAGTGATGCCGTAGACCGTCTGCTTGGAGATACGGATGTCGATGTAGACGTTCTCGTCGGTTGAGGACAGCGGGAACGGGGGACGAGACATGGCGGCACCGCCGGAGGAGGAGGCGTTGAAAGACTTGATGTTGATTAGGAAACTGACGGAGAAGTTGCCGATAAAGTTGTTGGCGAAGCAGGTGTAGACGCCTCGGTCTTCCAGGTGCAGGGATGGGATGACCAGCTGAGATCTGACGGTCTCATCGTCAATACGGGTCTCTGACACTGAAGAGGGAGAGAAAAGGAGAATTATCCCACTTGGCATACACACTGGTTGAATCAACGTTGTATCCAAGTCATTTAAGTGAAATGACGTTGAACCAATGTGGAATAGACGTTGAATTGACATCTGTGCCCAATGGGATGTTACAACTTTAATAAACAAGAAAGATCTGCATTCATTACGGTGGGTGTTGAGATGTTGGTGTTTAAACATGTACATCTTGTATATTTACAGTATTTACAGTAATATGTTGTATTAGGAATAGGGAAAGAGGGGGATGCCTAGTCAGTTGTACAACTGAATGGATTCAAATGTTTCTTCCACATTTAACCCCAACCCCTCTGAACGAGAGAGGTACGGATGGGGCTGCTTTAATCGACATCCACGTCTTTGGGCACCTGGGGAACAGTGGGTTAACTAGACAGTATTGTTGAGTTTGCCTACGAGTTTGCCTACGAGAAAAGCTGTGACACACTGTTGCAAATCAATCTATGGCGGCTTTTCTACTTAGAAACATAGAAACATCAACAGCCTACCAAAGTCGTGAATGACATACACATGCATTAGCCTGCTTGTCCCCAAATCCTATCATCAAAGTGGTGTAGTTTACAATAAAAACTATGACTGACATATGATACCATGGTAAATACCCCACTGCAGCAAAGTCACAGCAATCTAATGGACGGTAGCCTAGAATTTGCAATTAAATAAAACCTTACCAGTAAATCCCTTTATAATCTTCAGGTTGTATGACCAATGGATGGCGGGTTCAGGCCTGGCTTTGACTAAGCACTGGAGGGTTACCTTGTCCCCCAGTGACACTGTCATGTTGGTTTCTGAGGCTGACGCCTCGGGCTTCATACATGTTTTCAAACCGACTTCGTGGAAGAACTTCCCCGCCCTGGAACTCGGGCCTGTGCACGTCAGGTACGAGTTCATCAGAATCAGAGGTGGACTAATGGTTTTGATAAACTCAACGAAACCTTTGAGGCGGCAGTCACACAGCCAAGGGTTGTCGTGCAGCGCTAAAACGACGTTGGCCTCTCCGCTGCTGGCCTCTTTACGTCCTTTTCTCTCCTGCGTGTTGATGAGAGGCCAGTTGAGGAAGACATCCCTGGATATGACAGTAAGCTGATTGAAGGATAGGTCTAAATAGGTCAAGCCTGGTAGTTGTCTCAGGGCGGATTCCGGGAGCACGTCTAGTCGATTGAGTTTCAGGTCCAAAATGTTCAGGTTCGGCGTGTCCTGGAACGCTGTCCATGGGATTGAACGCAGCTTGTTTCCCTGGAGCCGCAGTTCCGTTAAATTCGTCAGCCCTTCGAGACTCTTGATGTTCATTAGGGTGATGTCGTTGAAATTCAACCATAGAGACGCCAAGGCAGTAACTTTAGAGAAGGAGCCGCGAGGTAATTCGGTCAGGTGGGAATTCTCTATTCGAATTTTACTGAAATGATTTGGGATGTTGTCTGGGATTCGTCCCATGGCGGTTTCCATACAAAGTAAGGATCTAAAAATAAAACCAAAACATTCTGAGTTATGGAAGTACGGTTATAGAAAATTGTCTTTATTCCTTTAATAGACACAGGCGGCAGGTAGCCTAGCGGTTAAGTGCCGACTTTGTGGAAAACCTGTGGATGTGCTCCTGTAAATCGCTCTGGATAAAAGCGTCTGCTAAATGACTAAAATGTAAAATGTTATCTCTCCATATTGTCCATTGTTAAAACCAGTCATGAAAAGCCACCATTGAGTTCAGTAATAGCCTACACTTGATCAGTCAATACTGCATAACTGACACGGTAAGGAAACTCGGTACAAAACTAGCTAGGTCGCCTACAGAAGAACTAACAAACAAACAACTTACCTTCCCAAGTTATCATTTGTACAAGAGCAGCCGTGTAAACAAGATGTCGAGGCAGGAGTAACTTCATAGAATACCCAAGATATAGCTAATAATGTATACAAGGTGGCCATAATTCCTTAAACAGAAACCCATGTGAAACATTAGAGCAGAGCATCTCCACAGGGAGGGACGGACGGTAGAGGTAAACCTATTACCTTAATCTTCCTTGATGCAATCCCTTTAAGACACCAAGTGATATGTTAAAACACGCTGAAAGTTTGTCTTTTTTATTTTATTTTAGCTATAATCCTCATTGTGGGGTGGCAGGTAGCATAGTGGTTAGAGGGGCAAGCCAGTAAATCGGAGAGTTGCCCGTTTGAAAACCGGGTCCTACTGGAAGGATCTGTCCGGAAGTGAGCTGGCAACCGGAGGGTTGCTGGTATCAAATAAATCCTAGATGCCATTATCTGCCGTTATGCCCTTAACCCCCCACCCCACAACAACAGCTTCCCGGGCGCCCAGTGTGGAAGCCCCCTGCACTTCTCCAAAAAACCTACATGTACGGTATGTATGTAGTATGTCTTTCGGAGGGGGTTGGGTTAGCAACGGAAGTCAAATTTCGGTTGAACCTTGTGTGCAARTYACCAATAAAGCGATCTCTTGAGAGACTGTCTGTGTCACTACATGTATGTTCCCTAATCCCTAATAAATGAACGGGACATTTCAGAAAATAATATGATTTCTCAGAAAAAAATCTTACTTGATATTAAATATGCACTGACAGTGATTTAGAGCATCGGGAAGTCCAATGTGGAATCTATAGYTCAGCGCTACTGCAGACCATTGAGAAAATGGCACTATATACCCAACGTCTATTATTTGTAGACTGCATGAAACAAAAGGATCCATGGCTATTAAATTGAGGGACGAAGGGAAGAGGTCTTCAGACACATATGTACGTAGTCTGCAAACGATACTGTACAAAGTAAACGACCACAGTGGCCAAGACGAACGATCAAGTTGTGATCAGCACCGRGGACAGCGGCAATACGATACGCTAAACAAAACATAGGCTATCATGTGAAGCTATCCATGTTGCTGGTCACAACTTGTTTCATTGTAATTTCTTCGTCAGTCCTTCAAATGTATATTATATCATAGTGTATGTACTAAGACTTAGCTTATGGTATTGCTGAGCATACTGGTGCTATGCCATGCTGTGGCTTGGCACCTTAATGTTTACATCTGCCTGTTTTCACCTCTTGATAATTGACTWTTGACACCAGATGGATATCACCCCATTAGGATGTTCTGTATCTTTGAAAACAGAACCTATCCTCGGATTTGCTTGTAAAAAATGGTTGTAAAAGTGTTCTGGGGAGGAATATGCTGTTATAGAGCAGGTAAGGATTTAAGAGGACACAAACATTTATAAAAATGATTTATTTATACACATACAGTACCAGTCAAAAGTTTGGACACACCTACTCACTCAAGGGTTTTTCTTTATATTTTTTTTTACTATTTTCTACATTGTAGAATAATAGTGAAGACATCACAACTATGAAATAACACATATGGAATCATGTAGTAACCAAAAGTGTTAAACAAATCAAAAATATATTTMAGATTTTTCAAATTAGCCACCCTTTGCCTTGATGACAGCTTTGCACACTCTTGGCATTCTCTCAACCAGCTTCAAGAGGTAGTCACCTGGAATGCATTTCAATTAACAGGTGTGCCTTGTTAAAATGAATTCCTGRATTTGAGCCAATCAGTTGTGTTGTGACAAGGTAGGGTTGGTATACAGAAGATAGCCCTCTTTGGTAAAAGACCAAGTCCATATTATGGCTGAACAGCTCAAGTAAGCAAAGAGAAACGACAGTCCATCCTTACTTTAAGACATGAAGGTCAGTCAATCCGTAACATTTCAAGAACTTTGAATGTTTCTTCAAGTGCAGTTGCAAAATCCATCAAGCACCATGATGAAACTGGCACTCATGAGGACCGCCACAGGAAAGGAAGACCCAGAGTTGCCTCTGCTGCAGAGGATACGTTCATTAGAGTTAACTGCACCTCAGATTGCAGCCCAAAGAAATGCTTCACTGAGTTCAAGTGACAGACACATCTCAACATCAACTGTTCAGAGGAGTCTGCGTGAATCAGGCTTTCATGGTCGAATTGCTGAATAGAAAACACTACTAAAGGACACCAATAAGAAGAAGAGACTTGCTTGGGCCAAGAAACACAAGCAATGAACATTAGACCGTTGGAAATCTGTCCTTTGGTCTGATGAGTACAAATTGGAGAATTTTGGTTCCAACGGCCGTGTCTTTGTGAGACGCAGAGTAGGTGAACGGATGATCTTCTCATGTGTGGTTCCCACCGTGAAGCATGGAGGTGGCGGTGTGATGTGGTGCTTTGCTGGTGACACTGTCAGTGATTTATTCAGATTTCAAGGCACACTTTACCAGCATGGCTACCACAGCATTTAACAGCGATACACCATCCCATCTGGTTTGGGCTTAGTGGGACAAGCATTTGTTTTTCAACAGGACAATGACTCAACACACCTCCAGGCTGTGTAAGGGCTATTTGACCAAGAAGGGGAGTGATGGAGTGCTGCATCAGATGACCTGGCCTCCACAACCACCTGACCTCAAACCAATTGAAATGGTTTGGGCATGACTTGAACCACAGAGTTCAGCATATGTGGAAACTCCTCCAAGACTGTTGGAAAAGCATTCCAGGTGAAGCTGGTTGAGAGAATACCAAGAGTGTGCAAAGCTGTCATCAAGGCAAAGGGTGGCTACTTTGAAGAATCCTATTTTGATTTGTTTAACACTTTTTTTGTTACTACATGATTCCATATGTGTTATTTCATAGTTTTGATGTCTTTACCATTATTCTACAATGTAGAAAAGTTTTCAAATAAAGAAAACCCTTCAATGAGTAGGTGTGTCCAAACTTTTGACTGGTACTGTATATCCGATCAGATCATAGATACATATTACAAAATATATAGTATGTTAGGTTTGATTAGACAGTAAACCTGGCACATTAACTTTTATGGTAAATACACAGAGGTACAAAATATCACTACAGATATGAGTTGCTTCACCAATACTCTACATGTACATTATTTTGTCAAAATAAAAACTACCAGAATTCTGAGGTCAGATTCATTTCAGAATAAGTGTCATTACTCTTCCTCCTTACAAATCTACGTTAAAAAGATGGGTTTCGTGTATTCTGGTAGAACGTGCCATTTTGGGTTCCTTATTCCACCAAGAATATCTGGAAAACCTGGGAATTTTGCAAAAGTTAGCATAACTGTGTAACCCTAGTGCCATTTCAGAGGAAGCCAACTGCTTACACTATGTACCCCCTTAAAAGTGCATGACAAATATAAAATGCTTTATTCCCACATTTTAAATTAAAAATTAGTTTCTGTTTTTTTTACAGTTCACCAGGTCAAGGTTGGCCTGTATTTCTCGCAAGGCTGTATAATCACAGTTATGTCAGCATTTATTTATCTTATTTATCTAGACTCACATATCTACCACACTTGTCCATGCAACTGTCCGTTGGTTTCTGCCCAGTCTCTGAGCAGTTTCACTCATCTACAGTACATCAGTTGCCAGAAGAGACCAACTGTCACGACTTCCGCCGAAGTTGGCCCTTCTCCTTGTTCGGGTGGTGTTRGGCGGTCGACGTCACCGYCTTTCTAGTCACCACCGATCCATTTTTCAGTTTCGTTTTGTTTGTCTGTATTACACACACCTCGTTTCAATTCCCCTATCATGTTCCCTATTTAACCCTCTGGCATTCATTTCTGTTCTGTCCGTGATTGTTTGTTTCGTTAGTGGTTGTTGTTAGTGCTTGTGTGTTTGTTATATTCCCATTGAGGAATTTTTGCTTATATTTTGAGTAAACGCCGTAGTTTTGCTCAACTCCTGTGTCCTGCGCTTGACTCCGCTACATCTCTGCACACAACCCTGACACCAACCAATCAACTTAAGTTCTGCTTGGAAAGGACAGACTTCTCTGCCCTGTAAAAGTTGAGGCCTTCATTTGGTATCAACAAAAGTACTCATTAGGGGGTCCCTCATTCCTACAAGTAGCCTCAGAGTCCACACTGGACCTAGCAGAGAGCAGTCTGTTGGACTCGCCTGGCTGTTGCCTGGCAAGGTACTCCCCCTCCATCCCCTTAGGCTTCTGTCCCGGGGAGAGTGTCTCYAATGTTACGTATGAGTCTTGAATATCTTTGGATTTCCTCCCCAGTAGCTTTTTACAGCGCTTCTTGAGTGCTCCGCAGCAGACGATCAGTGTCAGGGGGACAGCGATCACGCAGGCCACGGTGATCACCACCACGTTAATGAGTTTCTGGGTGCCGCTTGCGCTGGCCGCCTCGTCCGTTGAAAAGATTACACACTGCTCTTTTTTAGGGATCAGGCCTTTGACGCAGACGCAYGCGATGTACTTTGTCCTTGGCACAAGGCCGTCGATGGTGATACGGTTCTTTCCCACGCCTACGTTGATCCTRCGCATGTCCCTCTCGCCGAAAACGGCATACAGGACGCTGAACTCGGTGGTGTTCTTGGCCGTSGGGGACCGCCAGTTCAGGGAGACGGTGTGATCGGTGTCCCCGATGACCTTCACCGATCGTACCACCCGTTTCTCCGGCGGCGCCGGTGCCTGCAAAGAAGAGGCGTTGGCTGCCAGGTTGCTAAGAACCTCCTTCTCCACTTCCTTAATCGCCGGCTCCATGGCAGGAGGACCGGGCATCTGTCCATCGGCCACACTGTCCGAAATACTGTAGCTCTCGATATCATWCTTCCCTGTGAAACCACTCGGTCCAAGTGGCTCGATGATTGGCGTAGCTGCCGTGGTGGTTAGTGGAGGTACGTATCTGGCAACAAGTTTCTCCTGGTAGGCAGCTTTCCCAAATCCACCGGTTTTCCGTCCTCTTTGGTTTCTAGTCTTGGAGCTGCCACCTTGTTCCTCATTTTTAAAGGAGTCTGTAATAACCAGGGAGATGATGGCATCTGCAGTCCCCACGAAGTTGGTGGCTTTGCACATGTATTTTCCAGAGTCCCGGTAAGAGACGGCAGGCACACTCAGGATGGACCAAATGATTCCCTCCTTTGAAACTTCTTCCTGAACTGTAAAATATATARAAACAAAAAAGTAGTTAGAAGGATTAGTGAAAAGAAAACCGTCCATCCATCTGTAATCTAGGCTATTTCAGCTTCTGACTTTACAACACCAAAAATAGATGTCCTAAGTACTGGCTACTTATTCAGGCAACAGGCATATGCCTAGCCTTCAGTCATGGCAGGTCTTAACCTGATCCCAGATCTGTTTGTGCTGCCCTGCCAACTATGCCAAACAGTTTCCAAGACAGCACAAACAGATCTGGGATCAGGCTAAGACCTGCCATGACTGGAGCAGGTTTAGAAACACTAAACCTGGAGCACAACCTTTGTTGTTGTTATCCTTCATCCCTTTTTAACGTTTGTAGCCACTGCTTGTTCTTGGCTGTATATCTATGTGTTACACATTAAATAAATTCAATCAATKAATAAATAAATCAATGAATCTCACCAGTGCCGTTCATCTGTTTGCCGTCTGCCCGAGTCCAGGACAGCTCTGGTACTGGGACTCCGATGGTCCCACAGCGTAGCAGGACGTTGTTCCCCAGGGAGCTCCTGACCCGGGCCACAGCCGTGTGGACACGGGGCCCCTGGCACCTCTGGAGCTCCGTCTCGCTGAACTGCACCCCCGACAGGCTCTCCGGATCAGCACAGCGCAGCTTGGTGTCGATCAGAACCACAGAGGACGACGGAGACTTCTGGAACTGGACCAGGTCATAGAGCCGGCAGTCACAGAGCCATGGGTTGTCATGGAGACCTATAGTGATGAAGAAAAAAAATAATTTCACCAGAATATAAACATTTTAGTCATTTAGCAGATGCTCTTATCCAGAGTGACTTAAAGTCAGTACATTCAGCTAAGGTAGATAAAGAAACTACAATGGTAGCTAAAAGAAAATAAATAATCAACACCACTTTTTATCATATATTAAACATCCTTTTAGCATGGCAATAGATACCATTACTTTTAGCATGGCAATAGATAACATTACTTTTAGCATGGCAATAGATAACATTACTTTTAGCAGGCAATAGATAACATTACTTTTAGCATGGCAATATATAACATTACTTTTAGCATGGCCATAGATACATTACTTTTAGCATTGCAATAGATAACATTACTTTAGCATGGCAATAGATAACATTACTTTTAGCATGGCAATATTATAACATACTTTTAGCATGGCATAGATAACATTACTTTTAGCTGGCAATAGATAACATTACTTTTAGCATGGGCAATATATAACATTACTTTTAGTATGGCAATAGATAACATTACTTTTAGCATGGCAATAGATACCAATAGATACCATGGTAGTAGATAACACAAATATAAATATATATATACACATTTTAGACAACTGTTCTTGCTTTGTCTGAACTATAACCTTGTGTTATGTGTGTATAAAGTCAGTTTAGCGAGACGTAATAGTAAGTACAAGTAATCATGCTAGTTTGAAGTGAGACTAGGGAATGTATTCTCATTAACGCTACAGTATGGCTACCTTTCCTACAATTAGAGTAATCATTTTTACTACTCTTTAATGTCCGATGCATGTCTCCTCCAACGTCTCATTTAACGCTACGTAACACACCACAGGTACTCATGCAATGCATTTTGGGATAAAACCACCCTGGTTTGTAATGTTGTGGATGGCATCGTTTCTTTCTCACGTTTCCCTGTGTATCAATTGCATGTAATTTAAGGCTTCTATTTCATCCTGGCTTGCAAACCAAATGGGATTCCCTAAAAGGTCAATACAGATTGTTTTTAAATTGCAGAGCAGATCCTTACCTAGAATGTATTTGGAACTGTCCCCGTCTTCTTGAGACGGTTTCACAGATAACCACATAGAGAGAACCTCAGSAGGAACCGTGGCTAGGCTGTTGCTAGATAAGTCCAGGTAGGTCAGGTTCTTGATATAAATGGTCGCCTCGGCCGGGATCGACGATATCTTATTATTATGCAGGTCCAGTAGCCTCAGGTCGGGCATATCAGTGAGAGATTCCCAGGGGAAAGAGGTGAGAGCGTTCCCTTCCAGTCTCAGCTCATCCAGACTTCTCAGGCCACGGAAGCTGTCTACATTCAAAGAGTTCAGAGAATTGAAAGACACCCGGAGAAATTCCAAACTGTTGAGGTAGTGAAAGGTTTCGCCGGAGATCTTTGTGATGGCAGTCTTCTCGATCCGCAGTTTCGAGGTGTCTGCAGGGAAGTTGGGTGGGACCAGGGAAATCTGTGGGTCATTGCAAAGTACGCTCCTAGATAGATGGAGAGAAAGGTAAACATTTTTATTGAAAGTCACTGTATAACCGATTGTAACATGTTAATTTAGATAACTCAACTTTATTACAAGTTTAACTGAATTTAACCATGGCCTTGTATGGGTTCATGACAGAGGGTAGACGTACAATTACTGCATAAATAAATCAGCCTACATATTGTTTTATTTTATCTGTTAAATCTTTAGTTTTTTCCCTTCTTTCTTGTTTTTTCCCTCGGTCTAAACGTTAGTAAAACATGGTTTAGGGCTATTCATTAGAACCAAAGAAAGAGGCTTAGAGCATTGCAAATTAATCCTTGGGTCTATATATATATTTTTTTTTAAAGAGAGTAGAAGAGAAACTGACCTCATACTACCTGCACACTACGCAACACCACACAACAAAAATAATGTAGACTAGAAGTTGTTCACATTCACAATTTAAATAGTTGTAATAATTTCTTTGGTTTTTACCTTGCTTTGGATCCATCTGATAATTTGTGAAAGAAGCAGTTACATTGAGACGGACACGCGCTGCAAACAAACGGTCCGAAGCAAAATAATGCCAAACAGAAACCCAGACTAAAACCTCGAAACATTTTCTCTCCCAAACTATAATATACCAAAATATAGGCCTACTATCAACCTAAACTACAAGATCTTTTGAAAAAAAAAAAAAAAAATGTTTATTTCGTTCTTCCAAGCCAGCGATGCATCGTGTTGCTATCTCAGTGCCTCATACAGGTCTGAACGTCGTTCTGAAACCTGAGAGATTAAAAGGATAGACATGGATTAGTGGAAAGGATTTATTTTCATTGACACGATTATTGCCCCCATGGCAAATGACAGGCAGGCTGTGTCGTTTCGCTTTGTTTATATACAGAGTAAAACCCTTCCATATAGTTTATTGGAGGGTTTATTATGGAGATTGGAGTGGACGGTTCGTTTTGGCGGTTCATTGACTGTTATAGTCGCGCTGTATGCTATGGATTCTATTGAATGTTAAGTTAAGTGCAATGCAAAAGGAAACTGTTGCCGATTGATAATTGTTACTAAAAAAATATAACCATGTAATAAATAGTATACATACAGTATGTTTAATTTACGGGATTTGCTTCAATACATTTATGAAATATTTTGAAAACCTCATTATTCGCACAAATTTACTCCCAAACACCTCATTTAAATTTTTCACATCAAACTCAGTCAGGGCAAAAAGAAAATAGCCATCAGGGATTCTAAGGGATCAGAAAACATTTAGTTTTTCTTTTTAAATCGAGAATTATTGTATTATTTTATAGAGTATACGGTTGCATACCATGGATTTGACAGATAACCCATTATTTTTTTCTTCTCCCAAATGTACGAAAATGGGTGCCATATTTTCAGGCTACATAAGTTATCTATGAAGAAGATAACTTTACTGTGACAAAGTCGCGCTGGTAAAACATATCCGCCAGTATTATCAAAACACACACCTACTATCCCACAATTCACAGTGGTGTATGGAGAACAAGACCTCAGTGGGAACCTCAATAACATGGAAAGGACCAATGGATGGAAGCTAAGCGTAATGGGAAACAATATATTGTTCCATTCGTTGGATAAATTTGAAAAATGTTCTTAATTTGTATATTTTGGTGAGTCAGGGTTCTACTGGACACAAGGGGTCATCTGACACGGGTTCAATATTCTAGGACTATGCTGCTTCATCCTTTTAATGTTTATAGACTTTTTTTCTGGTCACATATTAGTGGATAAAACACTACTGACCCCTCCTGATACTTTATATCAAACTACTGACCCCTCCTCCTGATACTTTATATCAAACTACTGACCCCCCCTCCTGATACTTTATATCAAACTACTGACCCTCCTCCTGATACTTTAATCAACTACTGACCCCTCCTCCTGATACTTTATATCACTACTGACCCCTCCTCCTGATACTTTATATCAAACTATGACCCCTCTCCTGATACTTTATATCAACTACTG